>NW_022589768.1:8132875-8133267 GCF_004348235.1 Phoca vitulina | reverse complement strand
CACTGTTGGTGGGAATGCAAGCTGGTGCAGCCACTCTGGAAAACAGTGTGGAGGTTCCTCAAAAAGTTGAAAATAGAGCTACCATATGATCCAGCAATTGCACTCCTGGGTATTTACCCCAAAGATACAAAAGTAGGGACCCGAAAGGGTACGTGCACCCCGATGTTTATAGCAGCAATGTTCACAATAGCCAAACTGTGGAAAGAGCCAAGATGTCCATCGACAGATGAATGGATAAAGAAGAGGTGGTATATATATACAATGGAATATTATGCAGCCATCAAAAGGAATGAGATCTTGCCATTTGCAACGACGTGGATGGAACTGGAGGGTATTATGCTGAGTGAAATAAGTCAAACAGAGAAAGACATGTATCATATGACCTCACTGAT
>NW_022589768.1:8057086-8132775 GCF_004348235.1 Phoca vitulina | reverse complement strand
CTCAGATCTGTACCTCTGAAACAAATAATGCAATATATGTTAAGAAAGAAAAAAAGAAGAAGAAGAATGTAGCAGGAGGGGAAGAATGAAGGGGGGGAAATCGGAGGGGGAGAAGAACCATGAGAGACGATGGACTCTGAAAAACAAACTGAGGGTTCTAGAGGGGAGGGGGGTGGGAGGATGGGTTAGCCTGGTGATGGGTATTGAGGAGGGCACGTTCTGCATGGAGCACTGGGTGTTATGCACAAACAATGAATCATGAAACACTATATCTAAAACTAATGATGTAATGTATGGGGATTAACATAACAATAAAAAAATTAAAAAAAAAACAGGAAATGTAAAAAAATTAAATAGCATTTACAGTGCATTGAAATATGAGATTTTTAGGGATAAATTTGACAATAATGCACAAGGCCTGTATACTAAATATTACACGACATTGCTGAGAGAAATTAAAGAAATCTAAATAAATTGTGATATATACAATGTTCATGGGTCAGATGATTCGGTCAATCTGGTAAGAAACTATGCTCCCTAAATCGATCTATAGATTGTGTTGACAATGTCAATTGAAACTGAGTAGCGTTTTAAATTTGAGGGTAGAAATTAGCAACCTTATTTTGAAATTTATGGATATACAAGGGGCTTACAATAGCCAGAACAACTCTGGAAAAGAAGAACAAAATTGCAAGATTGAAATGGTTTGATTTTAAAACTTCCAAGCTGTATTAATAAAGACAGTATAGTATTGACCTAAAGGTGAATTAATGGAGCAGAAATAGAATTACACATATATGGACAACTAATTTTGAACAAAGTTGGGCGCCTGGGTGGCTCAGTTGTTAAGCGTCTGCCTTCGGCTCAGGTCATGATCCCAGGGTCCTGGGATCGAGTTCCGCATCGGGCTCCCTGCTCAGCGGGAAGCTTGCTTCTCCCTCTCCCACTCCCCCTGCTTGTGTTCCCTCTCTCCTTCTCTCTCTCTCTCTGTCAAGTAAATAAATAAAATCTTAAAAAAAAAAAAAGTTTAAAAGGCAACTCAATAGAGGGAAGATTATCCTTTTTACTAAATACTGCTAGTGCAATTGGATATCCATAGGCAAAAAATGAACTTCAATTTATACCTCATACTATAGACAAAAATTAACTCAAATGGATCATAAACCTCAATGTAAAAGTCTAAAACCATGAAACAGAAAAAAAAAAAAAAAAATCTTTGTGACCTTGGGTTAGGCAAAGATTTCTTAAAGAGGACACAAAAAGCACAACTCATAAAATTTTAAATTTGGTAAATTGGACCTCATTAAAATTAAAAACTTATTCACAAAACACTGTTAAGAGAAGAGAAGAGAAAGCACAGACTGGGAGAAGATATTTTCCAAACATCTATCTGATAAAGGCCTCTTATTCAGAACACATAAATGTTTCCTATAACTCAATAATAAGCAATAAGCAACCTAATAAATAAATGGACAAAACATTTGAAAAGACACTTCATCAAAGGGAATATAGGCAGCAAATAAGTGCATGAAAAGATGTCCAACATTATTAATAATTAGGGAAATGCAAATTAAGTACACAATTAGAAACAATCCACTTCTATTAGAATGGCAAACATTAAAGAGATTGACCATGTCAAGTGCTAACTTGGCAAGGATGTGCAGGAACTAGAAATTTTACATACTGTGGATGAGAATGTAAAATGGTACAATTACATTGGAAAACACCTAGGCAGTCTCCTTAAAAGTGGAACATAAACCTATAGACACCTACTATACGATCCAGATATTCCATTCCTATGGATTTAACCAAGAGACATGAAAGCATATGTTCATACAAAGACTTGCAGACAAATGCTCATAGCATCTTTATATGTAATATGTCCCAACTGGAAGCAGCTGGAGAATGGATTAACAAATTGTGGTATGTCCATAAACAGAATCCCATCAACAGTAAGAAGAAATCCTGATACACACAATGACATGGATCCCAAAATAATGAATCCCAAATAATTATGCTGAGCAAAAGAGTCAGACAAAGAAATATAAACTCCATGATTCTATTTATATAAGTCTCTGGAAAATTCAAACTAATCTATGGTGACAGCAAGCAGATTGGTGCTTGCTCAGTGTGGGGAGAGATACAGGCAGGAGGGAATACAAAGAAGCAAGAGGAAACTTTTGGGATAATTGGTATGTTCACCATCCTGATTGTGGTGATGGCTTCACAGGGGTATACGCATGTCAAAACTTATCAAATTGTACACTTTAAATATGTATATTTTCTTGTATGTCAATTATACCTCAATAAAGCTGTTTAGAAAGACAGAAACAGAATTGGATGAAGCTGCTAAGCATGGCAGGGGCCCAGACATGATCTGTGATGCAGAACAGTTAGGGTTGGAGGGAATTGGGGCAGGGACTGAAAGGGCCTTTTAAGCCACGAAAGGAGTTTGTACGCATCACTAAGGACAAAAGGAACTTTTGAAAGCGTATGTGTGTGTGTGTGTTTTCTGTAAAGTTAATCCACGCTATACTTTTCGGTTAATTTTTATCTACCTCTTACCAAAGTTACAAAACCAAACCAAATACAACAATAAAAACACTTTTCCAAATACTTGTATCCTCAACACTCACCACGATCTACCCGAGTTCTCCTCATTTTAGACCACCCTTAGACCTTCCGATCTCACTATAACCTGCTGATGAAGACTGACATGCTGAATAGGCTTCTCAAACCTTAAGTTATATGCATGGATCCACCTGGAAGATAGTTTCTTCATAATGAATTTTCTGCAGAGACAGCTAGTTCAGTTTGGTTTTCCCCCGCCTGCCTGTCTTCCCTTCCCAGTGGAAAGAAGACATTTAGAATGAAGAGTTCTGTAGAAGTCTTAAATCCTAAGCTCCATCATTTTGGCATAACCTTGGGCTGATCACAACGTATTTTTGAAACACAGCTCTCTCACGTGTGAGAGGGGTTAATAGCACAGACCTCATAGTGTTGTAGTGAATATAATAAGCTTCGACATAGGTAAAGCCCCCAGCAGAGAACCTTTGACATAGTTGAGGTTAATTTCCCCTGGTCTGCTTTTATCTCTTCCCTTCCTCCTCTCTCTCAGGAATATTTCCACCAGATGATGAGATCCGAATATCACATTTTGTTCCTCAGTTACAAATTTAGTTGGGTGTAAATCTATGATCATTCATAAGAAGCATTGTTTCAATTTTTTTTTTAAATACACAAAACTAAGGCTATCATTATGAGAAAGACAGATTCAAAACTGGCTTGAGTATGAGCCCTGGCCTGGATTTTAATCAACGTAACCAGTGTTTTCAAGTCAGGGCCAAATTCTGTGACACATAATACAAAATTTATGAACTTACTGAAACTGATTTATAAACTGATAGAGGATAATATAACCATACAGAGCTGGAGCTGGTTGCAAAATAACCAGTGGGCAAAATTGAAGTTTTATTAAAATGACCTCAGTCATTTTATCTCATACCTATGCTGGATAAATAGTCCTTATTGTAGGATCCATAAGCACCCGAGAGTTCCTACCCCCTGTTTCTAATGCATGAGGTACCAGAGTTAGAAGAAAGTCATCCCAGGAAATGAGGCTCGTATCGAAATGAATTCAATAAACTTTTATTAAGTGCCTACTCTCTGCCAGGCTCTGGGACAGACAGACATTAAAAACGCATTCCCTCTCAAGGGGTTCTTAGTATAATGGAGAAGGGCAAACATGTCAACGGAAAGAAGAGCTAAGGCTTAGGGTATTGAGGCATAAAATAGGGAGAGGTCAGGAGAAGCTTTACTGGAAAAGCAAGTCAATGTTTACACTCCACCATCAAGTAGATTTCTGACCTCCAGATTCATTCCTTCATTCACTCAGTAAATATTGAGTTTCTTTATACACCAGGCCTAGTGCTAGGCACTTCACTCTAGGAGCCTCATTTCTTTCTTTCTTTCTTTTTTTTTAATCTGATTGACATAGTACATGTTTACTTTTCCGTATTCCCCAACAAAACCAAGTTCTTGGAGAACAGAGACTCTCTCTAGTTTTCCCAGCAATAAGATAATTGGTTTTTAAATTGTTCAATATTTACGGAAATGATATAAGATCAATTCTTATAAACTGGCTTTGTTAGAAGAGAGAGGGAATAACAAGGAAGCTCTTGAGATGATGAAAGAAAATACTGTCACATTTTGCCAGAGGTGCTCTTTGAGTCTCCCCCACTCTCTCCCTGCAGGGTGCCCGTGTTCTTCAAGTGCAGATGTTCTTCTGCAAGGAATCTGACTCGCATATCTTCAACCTGCAGGTTTCCACCCAAATCCCCTTGCCAAATAAACTTCAAGTCTCCTATTGGAATTGGGGTGGGGGTGGGAAGAATCTAGTGCTTCATTAGAAATTTAAGACTGGGGCACCTGGGTGCCTCAGTCGGTTAAGCGTCTGCCTTCGGCTCAGGTCATGATCCCAGGGTCCTGGGATTGAGTCCCGCATCGGGCTCCCTGCTCTGCAGGGAGCCTGCTAATCCCTCTGCCTCCCCCACCAATGAATAAATAAATAAAATCTTAAAAATAAGAAGAAGTTTAAGACTGTAATAGCTATATTCACACATATTTTAAGTTCCCAGTTCAGAAAGCTTCCTCCCACTGTGAGTCTGGCCATACCGGTAACTCTTTGTACCTCCTGGCATTTGTCACAATACTAAACCATGGGTGGGGGGGAGTGTGCCTGGGTAGCTCAGTTGGTTAAGTGTCCCACTCTTGATTTTGGCTCAGGTCATAATCTCAGGGTCTGAGATTGAGCCCTGCGTCAGGCTTCTCGCTCAGTACAGAGTCTGCTTGTCCCTCTTCCTCTCCCCCACTTACGTGCACTCTCTCTCCCACTCTCTTTCAAATAAACGAATAAAATCTTTAAAAAAATAGTAATAATAAATCATGGAGGTGAGAAGAAATGTTAGAGATCTAGTATTAGCCAAGCCTACTACTAGTGGCTTTGTATACATTTCCCATTTCACCACTATAACCTCTGACGTAGGATTTTTTTTTTTCATATCTGCAGATTAAGAGATAGAAATCAATAAAGACCAAGAACATTGCAAAATGTCTATATGAGAAAAATTAGGGCTTATTGCCAAGTCTGGGTTGCTTCAGAACCCACAAGCTTCCACCACTCCACGCAAGACTCAGAAAGGCCATTTAATCCAGTGTGATTTGTAATAGAGGCCTGGATAACTCGTCACCCCCTCTCTTATCAATCCCTTCTTTTATCTGGGTGTTAAATGCCAGAAAAGAGGCTCTATGTGGACCACAGCCGAGTAACTCTAATTCCAAGCTTTCCAAATTCCTGGTATTTATGTTCCACCTTCAGGAGTTTTTATTACTATTTAATACTTATTTAATTTGCTTTAACTTTTTTTTACTGAAATAAATTTGTTTCAAATAGGTATTTTATATCATAACAATAGAATAGTGATTAAGAGCACATACTAAATTCATCTCCACCACTTATTAGCTGTGTGATCTCAGATAACTTACTTTAGCTCTCTGCCTCAGTTTCCTCATCTGTAAAAGGAAGTAATAGTAGCACCCAACTCATGGAGCTGTCATGGGGATGAGATCAAAGCATGGTAAACACAATGGTGCCTTGCATAGGTTAAATAATGAGATCTATTAGCCAGTTGTTATCAGTACAGAAGCGGAATACCCAGATCATCTGTTAACCAATGGTAATATCAATACTATGACATCAAGCCATTAGTATTTAATTCTGGCCACAAAGTGCTAATCTTGAAGGCTACAGGCCTCAGGCTCACTCTCTTTTTGTTTTTTTGTTTGTTTGGTTGGTTGGTTGTTTTTTTTTAAGATTTTATTTATTTATTTGACAGAGAGAGACACAGCGAGAGAGGGAACACAAGCAGGGGGAGTGGGAGAGGGAGAAGCAGGCTTCCCGCCGAGCAGGGAGCCCGATGTGGGGCTCGATCCCAGGACCCTGGGATCACGACCTGAGCTGAAGGCAGACACGCTTAACGACTGAGCCACCCAAGTGCCCCTCACTCTCTTTTTGTTAAAAGGTAGTAACATTACTAAGTGTCCCAGGGTGGTTAAGGACTAGCACCAAACCGAGTCAGGAAGATAAAAGGCAATTGAAAGGAAAATAAATTTCAAGATTCATGATTCAATGGTGTTCAATTTCTTGCCCAGGCACCACTAAAAACCACAGCACTGCTGGCTGGCCATGAACCACGTGTTCATAAAGATGTGTTAGGAAGTATGTCAATGCACATGGGCAAGGACTTCTTGTCTCCATCCCTAGAGATTTTGACAACCTTGAGATAAGTGTTCCGTATTACACACCCCCTAAAGGTAGCGATGGCATCATAGACTGATTTTATTCCACACTTGACCCAGATCCTCATGGGAGGTGGCCCTCATATAAGGTTGAATAAGTGTTGACGTGGGAGGGAAAAAGCCTTGCCTGACAATAGGAAGGCATCCAAGGGGTCAGGGTCAGTGGGAAGGAGGCCTGTCCTACAGAGAATCAGCTTGTTACAATACACACACAACCAGAGGCCACTGTCCAACTTAAGATATGATCATGGGTGTCAGGGCCCTCGTGCTTCCTGCCAACACTTGGTTCATCCAGGAGATCCTGCAAGAAAGCACCGGCTAGAACTGGAAAGGCCTTAGGCCTGGTCTGTCATCAAGTCTGGAATCAACAACAGCTGACATTCCAAGGATCCACAGAGGGTTGGAGAATGGATGGGAAGAAATCCTAACAATTGGCTCTGGGGAAAGGCGTTAACCTGCCTCTTTTCTCATTCACTCATTAAATACGAAGCAAACAGTCCTGAAAGATACTGAGTACCTACTGTATGAGTAGCTATTAGATTTACCAGGCCAGACAAAAATGTTTGTCTCTAAGGTCTTCTGGTTCAGTTAGGGATACCTGTATAAGTAACTATATCCAAGATAGAAAGTAAAGCATTAATAGAACAATAGAAATAAGTTATAAAGGAGATTTATGTAAGAAAGGACTTGTTTCCAACCATAGGAGCTGTGTCTTTAAGGATGGTAGGATGCCGACAATCAAAGCTAAGGAAAAGGGCAGAAGAGAGAGAGGAGAGCATGCAAGCCAATCTGTGTGGGAAGTAGACGCCATGTTCTAGGAATGGCGAGTGGTCAAATAAAGCTGGAATCCAGCAGAGAGCTTCAAGAAGTGAGTGCAATGGGTTGGGACCAGTTAATGGAGGATCTTTGAATGACAGGCTAAGGAGTTTCTGGAGCTAAAAGCAAACTCCATCTTTCCCTAAACTCTGCTGGGGACTCTGGGGTGTGCGACACCAAGGAGGTTGTCTAGGTTGCCCATGACAACGTGCCCTGTTCTTCACCGTTGCCCCCAGCTCCAGACCCACACTCAACTGTGTCGATGCGTTCACTGCATCCCCTCCGTTGAGCTCAGCCCATGCACACACCTGCTTTTGGAGACTCTGTGTGCTCCCGCTGGAGAACTGAGAGCCAGATAAAGCTCCAACTGCTAAAATTATTTGGTTGGGTGGGCCAAGGCCCTCTTCCCCACAGCCGGAGGGTGGGAGCTCTGGGAGATGAGCAGAGGGAAGATGTAAATCTTTGAGCGCTTCTGAGATTCCCAGTCACCGCCTGGCCAAGCTCGCTGCTCTGCAGCATGAACAGTGCATGTTTTCCCTTCTCCCCTCTTTGCCTAGACTCACATGATGAGCGCTGGGATGAAATGCTTCCCTTGCCAAGCAGGGAAGCAGTGGCAGAAGCTGTGGCCCTCTCTTCGGCGAGGTAATGAGGATTCATTTCCATTTTATCACTTCTGTCATGTCTGCTTTTCTCCCTCTGCATTATATTATTATTACGGTTGAAATTGATTGCCGTAACTGAGCAGGCAGCTGAATCCCATCCCTTCATCCTCCCTCCCTCCAGCTCCCTCCAGTCCTTTCCTTTCAACCTTGTCTCTCTTGGCTCAATCTCTTTCCCCTGTCCACCTCCTCCTGCCATGGTATGTGAACAGGAAAGAAAAACTCATTTGAAACAATGTACGAGGTGACTCAGCAATCTGTGTTCTCCTAACCTCCGGGCCAGGCTGGAGGCAGAAAGCAGGGTTCTCTGCAGTGAGACAGTATCTCGGGTGTGCCCGTCTTCTGAATGGCTTTCTGGAATTGCTCCTGTTCTGGGGGATGGGAGAAGAGCAGGGAGGGCCCTGAGAAGCAGCCCGATGCAGGACTGCACAGAAGGTGCCCAATGGGGCATGCCCCAGGTGGTTTTGGAAAGGCGGCAGAGAACAGGGGGAAAGTGTAGCTATTTTGTGGGGCTCTTGCCTCGTTTCATTGTCCGTGAGTGAGTGTTGGACAACCTGGCTTCTGGAGGTTGCTGTGGATTGCAGGATTCCCTCTGAGCCTTGAAGCCCGACTTCTCTAACTCATTTTCTTACAATTTCTTGACCCTTGGCTCCAAGGATGCACTATGAGATGGAACAGGGGAGGAGGCAGTTGGGGGAGAACGCCTATCATGTATAAACATGAATGGGTGTATTTAAGAATATCCTCCCTTAGGGGCGCCTGGGTGGCTCAGTTGGTTGGGCGACTGCCTTCGGCTCAGGTCATGATCCTGGAGTCCCGGGATCGAGTCCCACATCGGGCTCCCTGCTCAGCGGGGAGTCTGCTTCTCCCTCTGACCCTCCCCCCTCTCATGTGCTCTCTCTCTCTCATTCTCTCTGTCTCAAATAAATAAATAAAATCTTTAAAAAAAAAAAAAATATCCTCCTTAGAGAGAGCAAAGTAGGGAAGGCAAACCAAAGGAAGTGAAGACGTTAAAGAAGTTACTCAGTGTGTCCTTCCTCACCGTGGATCTCACTCACCGGTAGGTATTGAATGTTTGGTAGGTCTGAGGTTGCAACTCAGATCTTTCTGAGCACAAGTCACATGGACTTTCCTTTTGACCAACACTGTTTGGATATATGGCAGAATCCGTCCCCACCCCAATTAGCTTAATCTGAAGGGACATTTGCTTGTATTCACTTATTTATATTAATAAGACCTGGGGCTCTAAATTTTTTTTGTAATTCCTAGAACATGGGGAAATTTTTAAACTGTAATCTACCCAAAAAATGCTAATTTTACAACCTAGGATAAGACAACTGGATGAAAAGTAATTCTATCTGGCCTGGTAAACTTTAGAAATAAATCTTTTCAGAAGTTGGGTCTGTTTTTAAATCTCTCTGTTTGGCCAATTGAGAAAAGAGGCTTTTTTTTTTTTTTTCTACTTTTTAAGAGAAAGTGGTCTAGATGGGCACTGTCGGGGCTCAGGACATTTCAGCAGGCATGATTTTTCAGCAGGCCTGACTTCGGGCAATATAAACCTGTTGATATTTTTGCATCCCCTGCATGGATTAGATCAGACTTCGAGAAACCCTGGGGTGTTGGTTTGGATGCCCTGGGATAGAAGAGAACAATGAATCTGTAACTTCCAAAGCCCAAAGTGCTTTCAGAGCTGCTAAAACTTGCCTAACTCGCTACCCCTTTATCTTTTCTTCCCCACCCCACGTTTTTCAGATCTTATTTGTCTTCTCTTAGGGGATCTGGTTTGCATATGTGCTAAGAAGTGTGTAGGTCCTAGATGAGAAATACGTGAAGAAGCCAGCCTTGTTTGCATTCCTGATTCTTCTTGGCTACACTACCAGGTTCTGAATCTGCCCTGCTGCCTAGACAGACTTGCCTTCCTCTTGTCCCACTTCCCCCAGCCTTTGCTTATTGTGCATCATCAGTCCTATGACATTAACCCTCATCCAGCTTAATGGAACTTCCGGGCTTGCAGTAGTAGATGGAGACTTTGGCTGTTTGTAACAATCCTTTACTAACTTGCCAAAATAAATATTGCTTGAGTGACTGAACACATGATTGAATGAATGCCCCTCCTCTGCTGATCTCCTTACCTGAGCCTTTCTGTCCAGTTCCAGATGTCGCTCCGGGACCTGGGAGTCTTGCCCATTCAGAGTGAGTTTGACCCTGGATGACCACTGAGGGTGCTCTCGTTGCGTTGTGAGAACTTTGAAATTTTGCTCGTCTGTATTTCCTGTATCTGGGAAGCCTGAGCTTTCAAAAAATGCAGGCTTAGAGAATGAGAATCCACTTTTTTTTCTTTTTTTCTTTTTTTTTTTGGTTGGCAGCAAGAAGGACCCTCAACCTCAGGAAAGGAAGGATTTAATGTTTCTTAACTCCATAAATCAGGCCTCCTTCTACTTGAATCACTGAAATCTGATTCAGATGTATTTTGTGAAACCACTGAAAGCTACTGCTCTGGCTTTTAAGCCATTGAGGATGATGCTCTGGGCCCCCAGGTAGGTCAGCGCTCGCAGGAGACAAGAAAAGCCCCTACAAAAGAGGTGTGGGAGAGGCGGCGCTCGGGGGCTGCCTTTGGTGGAGCCCCGGACTCTTGGTTTTGGCTCAGGTCCTGAGATCAAGCCTGGCATTGGGCTCTGAAAACTCAGCACACAGTCTGCTTGGGACTCTCTTTCCCTCTGCCTCCGCCCCTCCCTGTCCCTCTCTCTCTTTCTTTAAAATAAATAATGCTTTTAAAAATAAATAAATAAATAAATGAAAGAGGTCCGGGCGCTGAGGAAGAGGAAGCTGTTGGCATCCTGCAGGCCTGGGTGGCAATCCTGGTTCTCCCACCTTTTAGGTAAGTGAGATTTGGGGTGTGTTGCCAAATCTTGCAGAGAACCCATTGTCTCATCTGAATGTGGTGACACTAATTTCTTGCCTCTAGCCTTGTTGAATGAGGATTAAATGGCTTGGCGGATGAGAAAGTTTCCTTTTTTTTCTTTTTTAAGATTTTAATTTATTATATTTTAAAGATTTCATTTATTTATTTATTTAATTATTTGTTATTTATTTATTTATAGCATGAGCAGGAGGAGGGGCAGAGGGAGAGGAAGAGAGAGAGAACCCCAAGCAGACTCTGCACTAAGTGCAGAGCCCGACGAGGGGCTCGACCCCATGAGCCTGAAAGCAGGACCTGAGCCGAAATCAAGAGTCGGATGCTTAACCGTCTGAGCCACCCAGGCGCCACTAAGATTTTAAAGCAATCTCCACACCCCACAAAGGCTCAAACTTACAACCCCGAGATCAAGAGTCCCATGCTTTACGGACCGAGCCAGCCGGGGCGCCCCAGATAAGAAGGTTTCTAACATAATGCCTGGCATTGAGGTAAGGTACCTTTCCTTCTGATACTCTCAGAGCTGTTATACTGTGTTCTCCTCAGTCACAGACAACTTCAAACTCTCTCTGGGTCAAAACTTCAGATATTGAGCTTCCTTTCCTCCAATTCCTTAAAATCCATATGTCAAAATCATAAAATCCAGCTTCTATGGTATTCAGTGTTCCCTTGGCATTGGCATCCACAGCTCTGCCCTTTTGATTGCCATATATTTTTTTATTGTTATGTTAATCCCCATACATTACATCATTAGTTTTAGATGTAGTGTTCCATGATTCATTGTTTGTGCATAACACCCAGTGCTCCATGCAGAACGTGCCCTCCTCAATACCCATCACCAGGCTAACCCATCCTCCCACCTTTTCAGTTAAGGATGTCTATTTAAAAACTCCCTATGCATCTGGCAAGGTCAAGTTTATTGCTCCAAAAGCTCCAAGAAACTTGGCTTAAAGGAAGGGTTCATTTATACTGCTAGCTATGCTAGACCCTAAATCCAAAAGAGCCTGATCTCAAATTCCATACATTAGGATATATGATAATACCATACACCAAATGTAGGACTCCAGTTCCTACTGCCAAATTCCCTGACACACAAATTTTCACAAGTTCTCCATCCCTAGAGAAGATTTCACCTACTGGAGGGCTCAGAGTTGAGCAAGGCTACATGGAATCAGACCTCATGCTGTGCTTGCAGGGAGATGTCCTGTCTGCTATCTCGACACTGACCCTTCGAGACCAGATGGTGTGGGCTCCCCAACTGTGCCCAAATACCTGCAGGGACCACTCACCTGGCTTACTCTCCTCTGAGCTCTGAATGAAGGTCATGACTCTTGTCCTTAACTTTGGGTCCACCCCTGCCCCAGCTCTCTTAGACCCAATAGGTCCATTGTTCCTATTAATGTGACATCTCTTGGCTTTGATATCAGATTTTCTTAATTTATTCTCTTGGGATTTCTCTTACCTCCATATGCTTCTTGCTTTACTTTAACTTTGCATCGCCTTTGACCTTTCCCTCCCAGTATCTTCTTTCCATGGCAAACTCCAACACGACCCAGTTCAAATCTTTTCTTCTCTATGAAGCCTTCCCTATTTCCTCCAGGTCAGTTTGGGCTTACTAAAGTACTTTATAATTGAGACTTTTACATACTTTCTCATCTATTACCAGATTGGAAAATCTTCCCTGTATTTTCAGCACTGGGTGCATAGCTAGACACACAGTAGAATGTGTAAATAAATAAACAGTGTAATCACCTATTATTTTTATTTTTATTTGTTCTCAGCTCAGTTGCTGGGATGGTAGAATATATGCTGGTCCTGGACCCCATTCTCACAGTGAACTGGTTCTTACATGTTCTAGACACAAAGACAGTGATTCTCAAACTTTAGCATGTATCAGAACAATCTGGAGGGCTCATTAAAACACAGATTGCTGGACTCTGATCCCAGAGTCTCTGGTTCAGTAGGTCTGGGGTGGGGCCTGAGAATTTGCTTTTCTAACAAATTCCCAAAGATTGCTGATGCTGCTGGTCCCAGAGCCACGCTTTGAGCACCTTTGCTCTAAAATGTATCTGCATATGAAATGTGTCACTCTTGACAATGCGTAACCCATTTTATTTTTTTTTTAAGATTTTATTTATTTATCTGAGCGAGAGCGAGAGCGAAAGAGAGAAAGCACAAGTGGGGGCAGGGATGAGGGGACAAGCAGACTCCCCACTGAGCAGGGAGCCAGGCCTGGGGCTCCATCCCGGGACCCTGAGATCATGACCTGAGCTGAAGGCAGACGCTTAACAGACTGAGCCACCCAGGTGCTCCTCACCCATTTTTTAATGCTTTTTGGTTTTCCAGGGTCTTCTCACAAGTCAGCTGCTCCAATTGGTTGACTTGGTGACCACTGTTGAGGTTGAAGGCCACTACCCAGACATTCACCTCAAGCTTACAAACCGTTTTTCTCGTGTGTACTTCAAGAGATGAGAAAAAAAGATGCACAATTACCTTGAGAATGGAGTACAGGACAGAAAAAAAAAGTAACATCTAATATGGTAGTGCTGGTGCAAAATTTGCCTTCTACCTCCCTTTTAAAATCAACATGATAAAAAAAACAAAAACAAAGCATCCTCAAAGGGCTGAGACTGCGAATCGGAAATGTTTCAAACTATGGGAGATGTTATTCCTCTCCACATTTGTGGAGAACAGATTAGTTCAAAGATTATTGCTCATGCCTGGTTCATTCAAACAGCCACAAGGCTAGGGGACTGAGAGGTGGGATAATAAAGGCCAAAATTATAAATTCTATGATAATGTTATGGAGATGGATTTGGGTGAGAGAAGATCTGAAATAAAAAATAAAGTTTTCATAAAGTTTTCAAACAGTAAGTTAAAAAATATTTAAATTAAGGGAACTCTATAGAATAGAATTAATACAGTAGGAAATTCAAGCAGTAGGTGGATGATAAACAAGATCTAAGAATGCAGGCAGAAATAACAAAAAAATTAAAAAGGTATAAGACAAACTAATGGACATAGGACTAAACAGAATTAAGTAATTAATTAATCTACTTATTTATTATCTTAAACTATCAGTTCCAAAAGTTAGGGGCCATTTGCATATCCACTGTTGTTTCTCTAACACACATTAGTCACTTGCTAATTCTTTTTTTTTTTTTTTAAGGAGTGTTCAGAATGACAGAAAATAAAGACTCATCTTAGTAAACGACATCCTCAGGAAGGATCCAGAACCAACAAACAAAAATAGTCATCAAACACTGATCAGAAGAAAACATTCTTATACTGAATTAAAAAACAACAACAACAAAAAAACCCCACTCTTTCGTAATCCCAAATTACTGACAAACAAAATAAGATAATTTTAAAGCATACAAGAGAAATTCTTATAAAAGCAGATAAATAGAAATTTGGGGGAGAAGGAAAATAATAAAAATAATATTAGACTTTTTTATTTACAGCATTGTCAGTTGATAAATATCTACTTAATTTTAAGTGAGAAATTGTTCTTACCCAAGAATTCTATTCCCAGGTAACATTTTATTTCCATGCATGATTATGAGAAGAGCCTTGTGCAGATATGTGTGGGTCTAGGAAAAGCTTATCCATTAAAAAAACTCAAAGGCTACACCTGCAAGCTGTGACATGAATAAGAAATAAAAATCTTATGATGCACTCTATTCATTATTTTTATTTTTTCTTGTTTTCTAAAACACCAATTTCCACTTTTATATTTATGAGCTCCTTAATCAACTTTTTGAGTATATTTTGATATTTTTCTTACTTCTTCATTGAATAGGATTCACTTAATTTAATTTTATTTTTTTTAATTTTCATGCTTTTTGCTCAACTCCTCCCTTCTCTCACTTCTGGCAACCACCAATCTGTTCTCTATCTACCGAGATCTTTATTTCTTTCTCTCTCTCTCTTGTTTTCTGGATTTCACATGTAAATGAGGTCATACAGTGTTTGTCTTTTTCTGTGTGACTTATTTCACTGAGTATAATGCCCTCAAGGTAGGTCCATCCATGTTGTCATAAATGATAGAATTTTCTTTTATTCGTGGCTGAATAAAACCTATATTATATATGCTATATGTGATATATATTATTAATGTATGTTATGTATATAATATTACAAGTGTTATATATTATATAATCTCACATTTTCTTTATCCATTCATCTGTCAATGGGCATTTGGGTTGTTTACATGTCTTGGCCATTGTAAATAATGCCCCAGTGAACATGAAGGAGCAAATGTCTTTTGAGATAGTGATTTTGGTTTCTTTTGATGAATACCCCAAAGTACAATTGCTATATCACATGGTAGTTCTATTTGTAATTTTTTGAGGAAACTCCATACTGTTTTTCATAGTGGCTGCTCCAATTTACGTTCCCACCAACAGTGCACAAGTTTCCTTTTTCTCCACATCCTCAGCAACACTTGTTACTTATTGTCTTTTTGTTAATAGCCATTCTAACAGGTGTATGGTGACATCTCACTGTGGTTTTGATTTGCATTTCTCTGATGATTAGTGATGCTGAGCACCCTTCTACGTACCTGTTGGCCATCTGTGTGTTTTCTTTGAAAAAAATGTCTACAATCCTTTGCGCATTTAAAAAAATCAGATTGCTTTTTATTTTTTTTCTACTGAGTTGCATGAGTTCTTTATACATTTTGGACATTAACCCCTTACTGGATTTATGATTTGCAAATATTTTCTCCCATTCCATAGATTGTCTTTTTATTTTGTTGATAGTTTCTTTTGCTGTCCAGAAGCTTTTTAGTTTGATGTAGTCCCACTTGTTTATTATTGCATTTTTCACCTTGCTTTTGGTGTCAAATCCAAAAAATCATTCCTGAGACCAATATGTAGAAGCTTACCCCTGTGTTTTCTTCTATGAGTTTTATGGTTTCAAGTCTTATGTTCAAGCTTTTAATTCATTTTGAGTTGATTTTTGTGTATGACGTCAGATAGTGGTCCACTTTTATTCTTTCCCATGTGACTGTCCAGTTTTCCCAACAGCATTTACTGAAGACTATCCTTTCCCTATTGCATATCCTTGGTTTCTTTGTTCTAGATTAATTGACCATATATGCATGGGTTTATTTCTATTCTGTTCCATTCATCTATGTGTCTGTTTTTATGCTGACACCATACTGTTTGGATTACTATAGCATTCTAATATAGTGTGACATCAGGAAATATGATGCTTCCTTTGTTCTTTCTCAAGATCACTTTGGCCATGTGGGGTCTTCTGTGGTTCCATATAAATTTTAGGATTGTTTGTTCTATTTCTGTGAAAAATATCATTGGAATTTTGATAGGGATTGCACTGAATCTGTAGACTGCTTCGGGTAGGGTGGACGTTTAACAATATTAATTCTTTCAATCCATAGAACGGGGTATTTTTCCAATTTATTTGTGTCTTTTTCAGTTTTTTTCATCAATGTCTTATGGTGTTCAGTTTACAGGTCTTGTACCTCCTTGGTTAAACTTATTTCTAGGTATCTTATTCCTTTTGATGCAGGATTCATTTAATTTTAATAACCTTTTTTGTAGTGATGACAGCTTTTGAGGTTATGAATTTATCTGTCTACAGCTTTAACTGAACTCTGAATTCTGATATGTAATGGTTTCAAATTGCCATACTGTTAATATTCAATAGCTGTAGATCTGAATGGCTTCTTTATATTTAAGAAAATAAGGTAAAACTAATTGAGTATATTTTATTGTTTATAGCTTAATTTTTAATTGCCATTTTTTATTGTGTTTTAAGAATGTTCTGTATATATATTTAAAAAAAATTAAAGTCATGTTTATAATCTATATATGGACCTTTTTAATAATTTTTAAAGGTTGTGTTTATGGCCATGTACCATTCTAGGCTCCCATCCTAATATATTTATGACAAGAAAGAAAAGGCTTGATACATGAAGAATGGAAAGACAAAGAGGTACTGTAAAATCTCCTTGCCTATGGTGACTCTACTTCTCATTATTGTCCATGAGAAAGTCTATAAACAGCTCCCATATAATTCTGATTAGCATCTGGAGGAAAACAGATTTAAATGCCAATAAAAATGCATTAAGAGACCTGATTATGTATAATTCCTAGCATAGATCATTTCTCCTCTCAATGGTCACCACAAAGCATTAGTACATGAGGTCATCTCCTTCCCATGAAGTGTGCTGGATTTCTCTTTTTTCTCGGTTTTATGGGTATTCTGCTTCATCTGATATCCACAGAGTAAGTCAATCTGGTAGCATTTTTAGTAACACATAATCACGTATTTTTTTTTAAAACTTCTGTAAATCTCAGTGAAGTTTGTAGTTATTAGCTTGTGTGGCATTTGCCCGTGGGAGCAGAGCAAGGTGGGGAGAATAGAGGGTAGCTATAGGACTTGCTGTCCCTCTGCCAGTCTAAACACCCCTCTCTTAGAACACTTAGGCCTCACATTTTTACTGGAGTCAAGCCACATGGCCGTTTGCCAGAAGATGATTTCAAGTCTCCTTCAAAGCTCACGGCAACAGCAAGCCCTACAAAAGCCAAAAATAAACAATGTTTTTTATTAATTATTTATAGAATGATTTATTTAACATGTTGTTGTTGTTGTTGTTGTATACTCTGTTTGCCTTATTCTGAGACAACTATTTTTGGTATCATTTTTCTAAAGACAGAATAAAATAAAATTTATATTTCCTCTACTGGTTGAACAAAATTTATTTTTTAAAAAAATGTTAATAGTTTCAGGGGTGCCTGGGTGGCTCAGTCGTTAAGCATCTGCCTTGGGCTCAGGTCATGATCTCAGGGTCCTGGGATCAAGCCCCACATCAGGCTCCCTGCTCGGCAGGGAGTCTGCTTCTCCCTCTCCCACTCCCCCTGCTTGTGTTCCTACTCTATCTCTCTCTCTCTCTGTCAAATAAATAAATAAAACCTTAATAAAATAAATAAAATAAAATAAAATATTAATAGTTTCAGATTTTTTTTCGGATATACAAACCATTATTGGTAAGGACATTACTCCCCAAATATGAATTATTACAAAGTTTGGAAAACCTTTCTCAGGATTCTTTTACATAGAAACTGCAGGAGTTTAGAGAATTTCAAGGTTTCTTGTATAGTGACTTTTCCTGGATATTCTTTGAATTGCTGCCACCCTCTTTCCATTCCCTCCTCATTATCATCCATCTCCTTGTTATAATGGCATAATCTGAGCTGTATGTTCCCTTTGTCCATGCCAATATGTCACGTAATATTAACAAGAGTATTATGCTTATTATTTTCATGTCTGTTCAAACAATTCATTTCTCTCTATTAATTGGATTATCAAGCAATCCAAGGACCCATTTTTGATGAGTTTAATATATATATACTATGTTATTGGGTATATTCTTGACTCTTGACAAGAGAGAACTTTTGTTTTGTCTAAGTGTGGAAGAGAACTTCATCTTCCACTTATAGCTTTATGTATATGCTTTTTTTTTATTATGTTATGTTAATCACCATACACTACATCATTAGTTTTTGATGTAGTGTTCCATGATTCATTGTTTGTGTATAACACCCAGTGCTCCATGCAGAATGTGCCCTCTTTAATACCCATCACCAGGCTAACCCATCCCCCCACCACCCTCCCCTCTAGAACCCTCAGTTTGTTTCTCAGAGTCTATAGTCTCTCATGTTTCATCTCCCCCACGGATTTCCCCCCTTCATTTCTCCCTTCCTACTATCTTCTTTTTTTTTAACATATAATGTATTATTTGTTTCAGAGGTACCAGTCTGTGATTCAACAGTCTTACACAATTCACAGCAGTCACCATAGCACATACCCTCCCCAATGTCTATCACCCAGCCACCCCATCCTTCCCACTCCCACCACTCCAGCAACCCTCAGTTTGTTTCCTGAGATTAAGAATTCCTCATATCAGTGAGATCATATGATATATGGCTTTCTCTGATTGACTTATTTCACTCAGCATAATACCCTCCAGTTCCATCCATGTCATTGCAAATGGCAAGATCTCATTCCTTTTGATGGCCGTGTAATATTCCATTGTATATATATACCACATCTTCTTTATCCATTCATCTGTTGATGGACATCTTGGCTCTTTCCATAGTTTGGCTATTGTGGACGTTGCTGCTATGAACATTGGGGTGCACGTACCCCTTCGGATCACTTCATTTGTATCTTTGGGGTAAATACCCAGTAGTGGAATTGCTGGATCGTAAGGCAGCTCTATTTCTAACTTTTTGAGGAACCTCCATACTGTTTCCCAGAGTGGCTGCACCAGCTTGCATTCCCACCAACAGTGTAGGAGGGTTCCCCTTTCTCCACATCCCCGCCAACATCTGTCATTTCCTGACTTGTTAATTTTAGCCATTCTAACTGGTGTGAGATAATATCTCATTGAGGTTTTGATTTGGATTTCCCTGATGCCGAGCAATTTGAGCACTTTTTCATGTGTCTGTTGGCCATTTGGATGTCTTCTTTGGAAAAATGTCTGTTCATGTCTTTTGCCCATTTCTTGATTGGATCATTTGTTCTTTGGGTCTTGAGTTTGATAAGTTCTTTATAGATTTTGGATACTAGCCCTTTATCTGATTTGTCATTTGCAAATATCTTCTCCTATTCTGTCAGTTGTCTTTTGGTTTTGTTGACTGTTTCTTTTGCTTTGCAAAAGCTTTTTATCTTGATGAAGTCCCAATAGTTCATTTTTGCCCTTGCTTCCCTTGCCTTTGGTGATGTTTCTAGGAAGAAGTTGCTGCGGCTGAGGTCGAAGAGGTTGCTGCCTGTGTTCTCCTTTAGGATTTTGATGGACTCCTGTCTCACACCGAGGTCTTTCAACCATTTGGAGTCTATTTTTGTCTGTGGTATAAGGAAATGGTCCAGTTTCATTCTTCTGCATGTGGCTGTCCAATTTTGCCAATGCCATTTGTTGAAGAGACTGTCTTTTTTTCATTGGACATTCTTTCCTGCTTTGTCAAAGATTAGTTGACCATAGAGTTGAGGGTCCATTTCTGGGCTCTCTATTCTGTTCCATTGATCTATGTGCCTGTTTTTGTGCCAGTACCATACTGTCTTGATGATGACAGCTTTGTAATGGAGCTGGAAGTCCGGAATTGTGATGCCACCAACTTTGCTTTTCTTTTTCAACATTCCTCTGGCTATGCAGGGTCTTTTCTGGTTCCATACAAATTTTAGGATTATTTGTTCCATTTCTTTGAACAAAGTGGATGGTATTTTGATGGGGATTGCATTGAATGTGTAGATTGCTCTAGGTAGCATTGACATCTTCACAATATTTGTTCTTCCAATCCATGAGCATGGAACATTTTTCCATTTCTTTGTGTCTTCCTCAATTTCTTTCATGAGTATTTTATACTTTTCTGAGTACAGATCCTTTGCCTCTTTGGTTAGATTTATTCCTAGGTATCTTATGGTTTTGGGTGCAATTGTAAATGGGATCGACTCCTTAATTTCTCCTTCTTCTGTCTTGTTGTTGGTGTATAGGAATGCCACTGACTTCTGTGCATTGATTTTATATCCTACCACTTTACTGAATTCCTATATGCGTTCTAGCAGTTTTGGGGTGGAGTCTTTTGGGTTTTCCACATAAAGTATCATATCATCTGCAAAGAGTGAGAGTTTGACTTCTTCTTTGCTGATTCGGATGCCTTTGATTTCTTTTTGTTGTCTGATTGCTGTGGCTAGGACTTCCAATACTATGTTGAATAGCAGTGGTGATAGTGGACATCTCTGCCGTGTTCCTGACCTTAGGGGGAAAGCTTTCAGTTTTTCCCCATTGAGAATGTATATGCTTTTTAAAGATTTTATTTATTTATTTGAGAGAATGAGTGAGATAGCACTAGCAGGAGCAGAGGGAGAGGGAGGAAGCAGACTCCCCACTGAGCAGGGAACCTGACATGGGGCTTGATCCAGGGACTCCCGAGATCATGACCTGAGCCAAAGGCAGACACTTAACTGACTGAGCCACCCAGGTGCCTCATATGCATATGTTGATTAGAATTTTCCGCAGCCTAGCTTCTGGTGCTATTTATATCAAACTTTGTTTCTCCTTCTCTACCACCCATTTTAGTGTTGAACACCTTCAATCATATTATAATTTGAGCCCTGAATCCATAACTTTGTGCCACAATACTGGGTGAGCCAACACAGTGAACAAGAGGGGGGTCCTTGCAGCTATTCCTATGCTAAAAGGGATAGCAATCACCTAACCCTAGACATGACTATAAACCACATAAAAATATCTCACTAACCACAACCTAAATACCAACAATGCCCGCAGCCACTCCAGTGCTATCCCACAGGAAGAAAGGAAAGTTTGGGGTAGGGGTAGTGGTGATTGGAGTGGAACAAGATGATAGTCTTAATGGAGTGTAGTTAAAATAGCCCACTTCTGCAAATCTTGCAAAAATATATAACCATATTAAAACATTGCAAGTCCTCTCTCAGAGTCTTGGAAGAAGCCCATGCAAAGGTGGGACCCTGAAGCTTATTATTCATTAAGAATTTACCTATACTGATACAGTATATGATTTGAGGCTCTGGGAAACATACTGACACATCAGAAACCATGAACACCCTCTGTGCTCTACCTCCTCTAAGAACACAGGAGAAACCCTGAGCAATGACACTCTGAATGTCAACATCTGTGATGCCCTGATGGCCTCCACTGAGTGGCCAGAATGGCTGCTTAAACATTTATGCAATAATCTTTGACTTTCATGTAATCATAATGGATGGAATGCCATGCTAGGTCAAATCAGAGAGTGCATTATGCTTTGGCTTTGACAGCAGCTCTAAGAGTCATTTTTAGAAAAGCAAGAGACTTTCCTTCTTTTTCAACCTCCAAAGATTAGGTTTTCTTGTCTAATGATCCCTGAGAACCCCTTATTTTCCTTCCAGACCCTGGACTGTATTCTTAGGAACTGAGTGACTTACATCTGAAACACTGAGAATTAATGAAAGACCTTGCATAATACAAGATCAATGTGAATAATAGGGGATTTGAAGGAGCTTTCCCCTAGGTCAAAGTAGGTCACATGTCAAGAAAGATTTACGTTGATTTAGCCAGGGAGGAGAAATTGAGGATTAGATTTTTCAATTTGAGAAGTCAACTGGAGCCTGGGGAATTTAATCGGCCACTCTCCATGTGCTTCACTGGTTGCTAGCAATCTCAAGATCTGTCTGCTATGTGGAAACATGTAGAGTGAGTGAATCTTGATAATTCTCAATTTACCTAATCAGATTATCTCCTTGTCTGAATGCAGACTGACAGGTGGAAGACAGACCTGTAACGGGTGCATTCAGTCGGGGCTCATGTCCTTCCACTGGCTTGTCCTCCAAATGGCTCTTTGGAGAAATTAATGAGCACAGAGGTCTGCATCTGGCAAGGCCTGGCATTGGACTTGGCAAGGCTCTGTGGAGGAACATTGTCAGTGCAATCACCTGTAGCAGAGGCTGAGAAATTGCCATCTGCTCCAGCCTCACTCAGTTCGCTGGGGAAGATTAGAGGATCTCATTTCTCAGTTCCAGGTGGACCATTCAGCATTAGGTGCACGGCTGCTTCCCGAGATGCTACAGGACACACGGATCAGAAGCCCCCCCAGACGCACCAGCACACTTTCCTGGCTTAAGACTTCTACCATCTTACCTTATTCAGCCTCAAATCCAAATCCAGTTAGCACAGACTTTGGTATCAGACAGACCTAAGTTCAAATTTTCTAGTGGTGGGAACTTTGGCAAGTTACTTAATCCCAGTCAGCTTCATTTCCTCCTCTAAAACATGGAATATAAGAAAATCGACTCTTATTTGTGTTGTTCTGAAAAATAAGTTTGGTTAAAGTGGATGAAAGCATCCACTACAGGGCTGAGCGTAGAGTGACATTCAGAGGACCTTTGATCCTGGAATTACGTTACATATGTTTATTGGCATCAGGGGGTTGCTGGGCCTGATTTACTCTCTGAGCCCATTCATGACCAACATCCTGTAATTCACTGTCATCCTGTGTTGGCATTCAAAATTTTTACCTTGTGAAGGGTGGGAAGGCAGACTCGGGAGGGCCTGATTCAAAGTTTCAACTTGGATTAGGTTCAGGAGAGGAGGTTATGAGAAAGCGGAACCTCTCTCAAACCCACAATGATGCCACATTGGCTGACACATCTAGGATTAGAACTGTTTATGATGGTGATAGGATAAGGTACCTGCAGGACACCTGGGTGCCTCCGTAGGTTAATCATCTGCCTTCGGCTCAGGTCATGATCCCAGGGTCTTGGGATCAAGCCCAGCATCAGGCTCCCTGCCCTGCGGGAAGCCTGCTTCTCCCTCTCCTACTCCCCCTGCTGTGTTCCCTCTCTCGCTGTCTCTCCCTTTGTCAAATAAATAAATAAAATCTTAAAAAAAAAGATAGGGTACCTGGTAGTTTGTTGTTCGGTCAACTCATTCTATGTATTCATATTCCTAAACACGAGTTTTTGTGGAATATCAGTAGAGAAAAAGGAGGTCACCTCTCTGAAATGGGCAAGGAGCATCAGAGGATTCTTTATAAGGAAACATCCTTCTGACGATGACCCCAAGTAACAAGCCAGGTAGTTAGAAAACTCTTCATTTGGGACAAAACACTCTCCCAAGTTGAGTCACATCTATCAAACATTTTGTCTTGTTGTCCCATTCTTTTAATTGGGGTGATCCCTTAAGATATATTTATGAACAAAAACTAGACTGGTCTCACTTGAACTCCATACCTTTGCTGTTTCTACCTGAACTGAACGCAAGTCAGTACCCCTTAACAAATATTTGCTGAGCTCACACTGTATTCCAGACGATGTGCTAAGAAATAATGGTACAATGAAAATCAAGAGATTGACTTTTTACTTGTGGGAATACTCACTTCACTTCCAGTTTGCGACAGATACAAATGATCAATTACCATGCAGTGAGGTAAGTGCCATCGTAGAAGG
Organism: Phoca vitulina; assembly: GCF_004348235.1. NCBI lineage: Eukaryota > Metazoa > Chordata > Mammalia > Carnivora > Phocidae > Phoca > Phoca vitulina. The sequence goes on along the minus strand of NW_022589768.1, from coordinate 8,109,036 downwards.
AATTTAATAATAATTTATAGCGGTGCTTTTTTTAAAATGAGGGAGTTTGTAATGCTTCTCGATGGTAGACTCTGAGAACCTTCCAGAGGTAGTGCAATGTTGTCTGTTTCTTTAAGAGTAAATAGAAGTTTGCCATGGGAGTTGGGGAATGGACATTAGCAGGAGTTTGGTGATTGGTAAGATATGGCAGCAAAGAGGAGGAGAAAAATAAAAACACGTTTTTGTGAGTTTTCCTGATATGTGAGGATAAGATGGAGGTGACAGTAATAAAGTGAAGCAAGGCAGTGAGAGAAAGGACAAGAGAGACTGGGGCTGCAGGGAGAGTGCAGGGGTGAGTTCAGTTGGACCTCAGGAAGGATACCGGGGCTAACGGTGGACATTTTTGTATGACCTGTAGCCATATAATGGTTTGAGTCAGGTGTTTTCATCAGTTTTCTGAGCTAGACAAACTTGTATTTGAATGCTGGTCAATCACCTACTAGGCATATAACTTGATAAAATACTAAACTTTTAAAGCCTCAAGTTACATAAGAAGGACAATACCGTCCTTGTGGTTTTGCTGTGAGGATTAAATAAGGTGGTAAACAGAAAATGTGTTGCATCTTAGCTGACATATGGCGAGAATTGGTTACCTCAAGGTTATCCTTCAACACAAGATGGCAAAGGGAGGTACTACATTGAAGGATATCCATGGATGGGTTCTGCAGGAGGATCAGTGAAATTTTATGTGCATTTGCATTTGTCTGAGGAGATGGACTTTTAGCTTTTAGCTTTTATATTATTCTCCAAAACCTCTCAGAGAAAAGTACTAGTTCCTGAAAGTGCAAGAAAGAGCAGTAAACAGTGAATATTGAGGGATATCAACAATATAGAGGCAGGAGAAAGAACAGAAAAGCTATGAAGACAAAAAGATAGTTCATAAATAGTCAGTTCTGTTATCATGGGACACAGATATTCCTAAAAGCCACCAAATGGTAGGCAGAAATATGGCTCCCAAGACCTCAAACCCTGGTTTGAATATATCATGTTACATGGAAAAAAATACTTCACAGATGGGATAACGGTTACTAAATAAGTTAACCTTAAAATAGGGAGATTGAATATATTTATACAGACCTGCATGCAGAGCCTTTTTTCTAGCTGAGGGCAGAAGAGGAAATCGGGAGATAAAGCAAAAGGGGAGAGCAGAGAGATTTGAAGCAAAAGAAGGATTTCATGCACTGTTGCTCACTTTGAAGATAGAAGGGACCATGAGTCAAGGCACACAGGCAGGCTTTAGAAGCTGAGAATAACCCCTGGCCAATAGCTATTAAGGAAATGAGGATCTCAGCCTGACAACCATCCCAAACTGGATTCTTCCAACAACGTGAATGAGCCTAGAAGTGGTTCTTCCTCAAGAGCTTCATTTAAGAGCCCAGTTTGATTTTAGCTTTGTGACATTCTAAACAGAGAACCCACCTGATCTATGCTATGCATGGACATTTGACTCATAGAAGCTGTGAAATAATAAATTTGTATTGTTTTAAACAGCCATGTTTGAGGTTATTTATTATAGCAGCAACAGAAAACTAATACACCATGCTATGAAAGAATTGTGCAATAAAAATCACAGGGATTAAGGATAAGACACTTGGGGTGCCTAGATGTCTCTGTCAGTTGAGCCTCCGGCTCTTGATTTCAGCTCAGGTTGTGATCTCAGTGTCCTGAGATCAAGCCTCACTGGGCCTCCATGCCTCCATGCTCAGCGGGGAGTCAGCTTGGGATTCTCTCTCTCTCCCTCTCTCTGCCCCCCTCCCCTTGTGCTCTCCCTTGTTCTCTCTCTCAAATAAATAAATAAAATATTTTTTTAAAAAAAGGATAAATCACTCAAAAAGAGACATATGATAAACAAAAATAAGATAGAAATCTAATAAACAGGGTAGCATAGTTTTACATATGGGAAATGGGTAACCAATCTGTAAACACTATAATAAATATGACACTTCACCTTAACTAAGACCTGAAGTTTGCTTCTGGAATTAGGAGTCAGAAGGATTGTAGCTCATGCATTCTTGTGAAGTGGTGGAGGGAGGGTTATCTGAAATCAGACAGAAAATTTAACACTAGGTATGGATACGTGTGGCTCACAACACACGGGTGAATTGAGTTCCCTGGTAGATTTTTAAGGTGTGTGTGTGTGTATTTTCTATATTCTTATATGACTCAGGCAGTTTTCTGTGTTCACCTAGTGTTTCTCATAGATGTGAACAAAATCATAAATAAGCAAATCCAAAATTTGCATTATGATCAAATGGTTCATGAATACATCAATTATATTAAATTCACATTTTCAAAATAAGTGACTCAATATAGGAATAATGGTGATGAAAAACTATAACTGGCTGCTCATGCCAGACATACGTCAATCTTCTTGACAGGCTGACCAGCTGGACAGCTGTACTTATGGGACGTTAATGCCACTCTACATGACTCTGTGTTGTCACAGGCACCTCAACAGGTCAAGGGTAGCCGCAGGTTCCCTCAAAGTCAGCAACGTCAAAATAATTCATCAGTACGCCTCACTTTCTCAAAAGGTGGACAGTATGAAACTAAACCATCTTTGGGATCCATACTTCAATCTTAGGAGTCAATTTCTCATTTTGCAGTGCCGTGGCAGTTATAAATCTCTGTAAATCTTTTAAACACAACCTCACTCTGGTGTGTTTCTAGCCCTCGAACAGTTAGTATTTCTTATCGATTGTTTTTCTGCATGATTGCCTATGCAGAGTCAAAAGGAAGCCAGTCTTTGGGGAAAAGCACCAGATACTGCTCAGTGGCCAGGGGCAACTCTAGGGGTTAAAAATAACCCAAGGATGTAGTTTCATGAGAAAGGTACACACCAGCTATAAGTAGAAATGGCAAAGCTGAGGTTTATTTTATAATCTCTATAATTTGGAACATGCCCTTGACTTTAGTCCAACCCTTTCACAGCGTCACTCAAAGCCCAGCAAATAGAGTGCTCTGTCCAAGATCAAAGAGCAACTTAGTATCAGAGCAAAGGAAATTACTCAGGCTCCCTAACAACTTGCAATGTGTGGTGGCCATACACAATTTGCAAATTTTATGAAACCTCAAGACATTTTTCACAAGAATAACCACTTTTTTTTTAAGTTGTGCCCCACAGCGGCTTAAAGAAAGTATGAAGGTCCCACACTGTTTTCATGAGAATGTCTTAAGATCAATTCCATCATTCCAATTGATCTCACCATGTCTTCAACCATTCATTATTTCTTTCCTTAATTCCACTTGAAATGAACAAGAAGTTAGAAGCTTCCTAACAGTGACCAACGTAACAGGGGTTGAGAAAATGAGGAACTAAACAACCAGACATCTAGTGTGTGAATTTATTTACAACCTCATCCTTGACCCTCTAACCGAGATCAAGTCTTCCCCTCAAGGAAATATGTTCTGAAATACTTCATTTCCGTCTACCTCTACCATGTTTCCAAGCACTGGCCTCCTATCGTAGAGGTCAGAGATCACTGTTTATTTATAAAAATGTGTGTGTGTGTGTGTGTGTTATAAAAGAAATGCAAAAGGCTGCCCCATTGTACTGTTTGGAAGCTCAATTCTAGGCCCTTTGCTATGTGCCGCAATAAAGGGTCAAGCATCCTTATAGTTTCAAGTTCTTTCCAGAAGATGTGCTATCATCTTCCATCATCAAAACCTAAGAGGTTTCTATGGCAACCTCCTCCTCAAACCCATCAATTTTCCTGGCAATGCCATTTCATTCTGTCCCAGAGCCTGCACTGAAGTTTTTTGTTTGTTTGTTTTTTAATAAAACTCTCAAAAATGAAGCTAGGAAAATACCAACAGGCAAAAATAAAATAAATATAATTCCAACAACAGCCTGAGCATAATAAGATTGAGAGAAGAGAACATTCCTTGGTAATATTGGGTCCAGCGTGTTAATGAAGATTTAACACAACAAATAATATTATAAAAGAGGATAAAAGAATGGAGGCAGGGAAGAGCCAGCCCCAAGAGCAAAGATTGCACAATGGTTTGGGGACAGCCGGCTTCTTCTCCTTGCTTCTCTTTTTTCTCTGATAAGCATACGGTTGCCGGCATGGAAATAGAATTAAGCTAAAGCTGTAAATGAGGTTTCCACTAGGAAAAGCTGTCTCTTGCAGTGTTCAGAGCAGAGCTGGGAGCAGTGCCAAATGCTCATGAAGCAATTTTGTAAGGTTCTGTTTGAAAGGCAGGAATCCCTGTCCTTCTATCACTTTATAACTTCTATCCCTTTATAACAACTCAGATCCCGGGGCATCGGGATCATATGGTGAAAGTTAGGCTTCGAAGTGGCTTGGGCAGTGTCCATCTGTCTTATTCCACACAGTTACATTTCTATTCCCACCTTAACTTGAGCCAGTCCTAATTGTAAGAAATGCCCATTTCTCCTCCATAGCCGTGGCTCAGAGAAGATTCATCTCTCATCTTCTGAATCCCAATTCTAGTCAGTATTATACCATTTTCTAAGTCATGTTTTCTTGTTGTATTTGCAAGCATCAGTCTCACCGTGTTATGAACTCTTTGGGGGCAAGGAAGGTGGTCCTTGGGCCACTCATGGCATATTCTGCCGCAGATAATTTGGAGGATTCCTGGGGACTGGAGCATGTGTGATGTGCACATATAGGCAGGAACAGGTTTTAGTGTTCAGATGAAACTCTTGCCCATCTTTACTCAATCCAGCAGCCAGTGGTCAGGAAGAGTAGCAAGGAAAGAAGTGCAGAGTCACTTTGATCTCTCTCTGAAACAGGATTCCTTTGTTCTGAACCCAGGAACTCATAAAGAAAAAGGATCAGTTTCCCAGGGAAAGTTTTCTTCTGGTAGCAGTGGCAGAAAAAAGAAAAAAAAAAGTTTTCATATCCAGTAAAGGGTCTCTTTACGGAAATAAATGGATTCCACCCCCCTCAAAAGAGAAGAAGAAGAAATAAAGGGCCATGGGAGAAATCAATAGAATTTGCAGTGTGCAACAGAAAGTTTGATAAACTCTCCCCAGAGTGGAATCAGTCAGGATAGGTGAGATCAGTCAGGATAGGTTAGATTACTTTGTGGTAACAAACAACCCCAAACCAAGGCTTCAAACAACAACAATATTCCTGTCATGCTACAGAGCGACCATGTGTTGGCTGGGGCTCAGGTCTGCATGATCCTAACTCAAGACTGAGGCTGACAGGGGTGTCTGGGTGGCTCAGTTGGTTAAGTGTCTGCCTTTAGCTCAGGTCATGGTCCCAGCGCCCTGGGATTGAGCCCCACATCAGGCTTCTTGCTCAGCAGGGAGTCTGCTTCTCCCTCTCCCTCTGCTGCTCCCCCCTGCTTGTTCTCTTCTCTCTCTCCGTGTGTCAAATAAATAAAATCTAAAAAAAAAAAAAGACTGAGACGGACAACACAGTCATTCCCTGGAACTCTGTGGGCAGCTGTGGCAGAGGGAAAAGCAAGGTGTGGAGGGCCAGAGTTTCAGCCCAGAAGTCACACTGTTCTTCTGCTCACGTCTCATTGGCTAGAACCACCCACATGATCTCTTCTGACCACAGTGATCCTGGCAGGTGGAGCTGGGAATGTTTGCTGAATGAAACTAATGACTGCTACAAGGGGGAAAACTTCAAAGCACATTTCAAATTTCTAGTTTCCCACCTTAACTTGAGCCAGTCCTAATTGTAAGAAATGCCCATTTCTCCTCCATGGCTGTGGCTCAGAGAAGATTCATCTCTCATCTTCTGAATCCCAATTCTACTTTAGTCAGTACTATACCATTTTCTAAGTCATGTTTTCTTGTTGTATTTGCAAGCATTTGATTGATTGATTGATTCAGAATTAGCAACTACAAGAAGAAAAACAAAATGCAGGTAAATAACATAGTTTCTTCATCGGCCACTTTCCAAAGCAGCCTTGCTCAGTCTTTGAATCGAATGGAAACCTGGAAATTCATTACTCGTTCATTCATTTTTTTCAACTGATAGTTACTGATTTCTGTACTAAGTCCTGGGTAAGGCACTGTGATATAAAGGTGTATGTGTCACCTTTCTAAGCCCATGATCCTTCTTGATCTATAATTATCCCATTATCACAACCTGCCCTGTGCCTCCAGAAAAAAGCTTCTGGGTTTCATTTCTGGCTTAGATTATATTAGAATTCATAACAGTACCTCCAGAGACAGGATGATTTGAGATTCTGTACCTTCTCTATTCCAGCTAGTTTCTCTGACCCTAATGCCTCATATGCTCCATGCTACTCTTAGCTTGTTCTTACTTCCTCACTATGGGATACAGCCTCCATGTGCTTGAGTCAGTTTGCATCTGATTACACTGGATGTTTGAGATTACTCCCTGGAGTAGTTCAGCAACCACAGCCAGAGTAGATCATTCTTGCCTCTTCATCCTTGATACTCTTAAAAAAAAACAACAACCCTCTGACTTCTTCCCCAATAGGTATGAACATGGGTCCTGGATCCTGACTTATCTGATATGTCAAGAATTCATAAGTCATCATTATAACATAATTATGCCTCCATAATATATTTTCAGGCTAGAAATAGAATGCTAACAAAATATTTAAGTGTTAAACTTCAAATCAGGTGATTAATATTTATTGAAGGAATATCTAGTGTGTTCCTTGATCAGAAGTGTTTCTGTAGGAAAGGCAGAATGATTTCAGTCCTAGATATAAGAAGTATATCTTGACAAATCAACCCACTTTGAAATGCAAATCTAATTCATTCACTAATTGTCTTTAGGGAGTATAACTGAGACACCATTTGCTAAGTGAACTTGATAGAGACTGCAAGTTGCCTAATGTAAATCAATTTTCCCTGTTCACCTTAAAAACAGACTCTATCTATGAGATGGCATGAATGGACCTGGATAAAGGACTACATTTTCCAATTGCTTACAATGAAATGTAGTCATGTGACTAAGTTCTGGCCAATGAGGTTATAGCCCAGACTGCATTCACCTGAACTCTGAAGTGAGCTCCAACAGCCAAGGGTTTGCCTCTCTGGGTCTGGACCATCTTTTCCTAGCACTGTGGAGAGCCACTGCCTGTGTATGGCATACCAGAAGTGCAAACTGACGCAGTCAAGGACAGTTCTCAACCAACGCTTCCTAGAATTGGCATACAAACACTTCAGCTTCCTCACTCTTTGGGTGGGAAAATTTAAAGTCGTGTATTTTATACAATTGCCCAGAAATGATTTGCCAATTGTGCTCCTGTTGTCCACTTTGATGGCTGGTATAACAATAGATTATCTTTTAACTACCTCTTGCTCCCTATATCATTCTTCGTTTCTCTCCTGGTCCTCCCTACACTTCCAAAGAAACTGCTAGTAGTTTCTTTGCTTGAAGATCCCTTGTTCTCAGGGCCTTACTCTGGGGCCATTTCAGCTAAAACTGAAATGTAAGCAGAACGTCAGCAGATCTATATAGCCATTTGGGCCATGAGAAGGAGGGCCCCATCTATGTAAATGAAGAGCCGAGGAGTGGAAGGAACATGGAGCCCTGAGGACCATGGAACCTCCATACTGGGCCTTAACTTCCCATCTCCAGCATCATTCTACATGAAAGAGAACTACATTTCTATCTTGGTAAATATGATATGTAATAGGAAGTACCTTAAGTATATCTGCTTCTCTTTAATATTTACTTATTTTGTTCTCCAAACAAATCCAAATTTATATATGATATGTGTGTGTGTGTATGTGTATGTGTGTGTGTGTGTGTATACACATATATACACACATGGGGGGGACCTTCCTTCTTTGAAATGTAATTGGGGGTCATTTATGAGTTTGGAAATAATAGCTAGAGTGTGAAACCATGATTCATCCAGGGTCAGAACTCACCTGGCTGTGATCATTTAGATCCAGGCCTTAAGAACTCCAAAAATCTCAGGACGCCTAGGTGGCTCAGTTAAGCAGTTGACTCTTGATCTGGACTCAGGTCATGATCTCAGGGTCCTGGGATTGAGCCCTGAGTTGGGTTCATGCTCAGCTGGGAGCCTGCCAGAGGATTCTCTCTCTCCCTGTGCCTCTGCCTCTCCCCCCAGCTCATGCTCCAACCCCCCACCCCACCCCAAATAAATGAATAAATAAATATTTTAAAAAACTAAAAGAATTCTAAAAATCTCGAAGGATTTCCACCTCTGTGACAGATCTCAGTCCTACCCAGCTCACCTGGATTCCAACCCTTCCTAGGCCAGCTGCATCTGCTGCTCTTCTAGGTACAGGAGAAAGGTCTAGGCCCTGCCTCCCTAGTGGATTCCCTTATTCTGGCCCATCCTTAACTAGCCTGTCTTATTTCTACTCATGCTTTAGTTTGAAAATTAGATAGTATTAGGAAAAAAAAAAAAAGCATGCCACAAACCATCCTATTTTTCTCCGTGTATTTTTAGTATGTGCCTATTTCTACATTGTTAGCTTGTTAGGATCAGCCCCTTGGGATGGAGTTTGTGTTTTGCCTTTGTACTAAAAGCCAGTTGTAGGGGAGTAACTAATGAGAACAATGCTCTGCTGGGGCCTGTGTTGTCTAGAGGGTGTAGAAGGAGAATCAGAGCATTCGTGGGCACATCTCCTGTGTGTGTGTGGGGGGGAAACTGCTGTTCCTCATATGTCACCTTTTCTCAAAGCATAAGGCTTATGCAGCTCCAAAGGATCTTGATCCATGGAAAGTCTGTGAGTCACTGCCCCCTCGGACCAAAGACTCACCAGATTATTTAGTCTGTTTCTTCATCTCAGAGTCCTGGACACAGAAGTAGAACACAGACCTTCACAGAACACGATGGGGGGAAAAGGGAGTTGTCTCTGCTCCAGCCCCACCAGGGCCACTGGCCAGATGCTGTGGTTCTTTGTGACATCACAGTTTGCTGGTTCTAGACACAGGGGGACCTCTAATTCCTGAAGAGCACAGACATTGCCTCCAAGTCAGAAAACACTTGACTTTCTGACCCATTGTGGTTCTGGCACTTTCTGATCCATATCCTCCAAGGAATTCAAACTTACTTTTGAGAACACTCAGTCTACTTACAAAGGAATGGGGAAAGTAGATGGAGAAACAAGTACTTGCCATGCACTTTACATGTGCCAAGTAGTAGCCTACTGACTTGATATAAATTACCTCATGTAATATGTTTAGCAACTCAGTAAAGAAACATGTATTGTTACCCTCACTTTACAGTGAGGATAGCCTATAGCTGTTAAGTGTGAAGGCTGGGATTTAAACCAAGATCTGAATGATCCAATATACACCCACCAGTATCTAGGCTTTGCACTTGCCAGTATCTTGATCCCCACTATGAATCTGGGGTGCCTGATCTGAACCTGGAGGATGCTGGTGCTTCTGATGAGAAGGCATAGGGCCTCGTGTCTGATGCACAGATCTCCTGGATGACTTCCCAGTCTGTCCTGAGATTGGCAAATACAGAGAAAACTATCGACCAGTACAAGACTTTGATCTCAAGTTGCTGACCAGACAAAGCAGGGTGGGTTTGAGGGGCTAGGCCTGAGCAGAAAACCTTAGTTCTTGAGGAAAGTTCTGTCAACAGTCTCATTTAACTTTTAGGCTACAAGGCTGTGGGAACATCTGCTTCAGCCTTTGGCCCTGGTTCCTGATTCTACCAGCCAGCTGAGTCACCCAATGAGTAGCATAAGTTGTGGGAGATGCCTCTCCACTCCTGTCCTAAGCTAGCTTCAGGGAGACCTTGGTTTATTATGTGCCTGGCTTAGGTTTGCCTTTGCTTCCTTAATTACCAGTGACGAATGTGACCAGAAGACCATTAAAATATCTGATTCTGGGCCAGTTATTCTGACAGGCTGATACATAGTATGCAAACTTGGCCCATGGCAATGTGAGGATTTTAAGGTCAAGTAACTATACTTATGTTATGGAGGAAGAACATTGCACTTAGGGTCAGAGAATAAGGAAATAACTCCTTATTCCACTAGTTGGTAGTTCTGCAATCTTTGGCAAGTCACATATGCTTTAGAACATTTATTTCTTGGTACAAACAAAAAATGATAAGAATATGCCAAATACAGTGTATATCTGTGGATGACCTTTATAAACTACAGAGAATGATAAAATGCCACAATAAAATTGCAGAACCACTAGGTGTGGGTAACCCAGTTGGTGGCAATCCCAAGAGCCTGGGGTTAGAACATCTTCTTCACTACTCTAGTGTGGTGAGCCAGGGTTCTGGGACTATAAAAGAGTATGCCAAAGAGGAAGTCGGAAGAGCACATATAAAATAGAGTCATGCCTTGAGAGTGTGAGCTGCCCCTTGTCCCGAGCGTGCACCCAAGTCTGGGAAACCCAAGGCAGTTGAAAACTAGGGACAAGGGATTGCCACGCAAGTATAGACAGAAACCTGGATAACCCAGAGAAGCAATTGGGGTTTTGTGGTTTTGGTAGAGTACCACATGTATATGCCTGACTCATCTGAAGGGCAAGAGTTGAAACCCATGTGTGGATTATTGATCTTTTATAATGAAAAACTAAACCCTAATCAATATGAAGCCAGAAGGTATAGGTTAATATCGAAGGTTACATGAAGAACAGGGAAAAGATGACCAGTTCGTGGCAAGTTTAAGTACCAGACACAGTGCTGGATGCGTTATGGATACAAAAGAGTGTGACAAAAGCCTGTTGTTTCAGGAAAGTTAAAATTTATTAGGGATATATGACAAGTATACAAATTGTTACCCTGTGAAATGGAGAACAAATGTCAGAGAAAAGATTACATTACAAGGAATAAGTTAAGAAAGTCACTTTGCTGGGTTGGAGACTGATCAAGAAACTGTCCCTAAAGGAAATGATATCTGAAACGGGCTGGACTTGGCCAGATGGAGCTGAGAGAGATGAGTCAAGAATAGAATTCTTGACTACAAAGCATTGAAAGATAGTTGGAGAGCAGGAGACCAACCTTAGAGGAAACTTACACATGCCTTTGATTTTACCTGGTTTCATTTTGTTATGTTAAAGGGACACAAGTTTCCAAAGAATGGAACTCTAGAGGAATATTTCATAAATGGCCAGGATAGCTTTTGGCATGCAATGGTACTGGGTGAGTTTTTTGGGATTTCAGCATAAAAGTCAATGGCTCAGCCCAGCGTGTCCAGGTGACTCCACTTGACCCAGAGGCTGCACTGGAGTTTATACAGCCACACAAAGATGCTCTTTGTGGATTTCCTTCCCCATCTTTAACTGTTATGCTCCCTTAAGTACCAAAAGGGGCAGGGACGGGGGTAGTTCTAAGCCATATTCCAGAAAAAGGAACCTCTGCCTATGTGCCAAACATTTGACATTGGTATGCAAGGGGTTTTGTGGAGCGTGTTGTGGTGGTAAATAACCACAGGGCTCATTTGTATCCATTACAGCTTTAACCTGATGGGGAGCCCGAGGTGACCTCCCTTTGTGCATCTCTCTTGCTGCTGAGTGAGCAATGTAGACCAGGGAGAAAGGCCCCAATATCTCAGCACCAAGCTCAGCCCTGTGTTACGCTAATTACCACCAGAGCCAGTTAAGAAAAATACATATTGTCAAGCTGGGGTTTTGAAAGAGAAAACAATGAATATTTCTTTGCCACTCTCCTCTTTTTGCCTCAACTAATTGGTCCATTTCTCTGCTACAATCACTGGGAAGATGGATTCCCCCCGCCCCCGCCAGTTTGTAAAATAAGCTAAAATCTATTTTTTGTGTGTGTCCATTAAAGCCAGCTCCTTGCTAATTGTGCCTATAAATGAGTAGAGAGTTAAAACATCACTTTGGGAAAGTTTTCTTGTGTGTTTTTTGTTTCATTTTCCCGGCATTTTGTGGGAGACTTTTTTTCCTTCCCCTTTTCTTTCCCTTAAGAAATGAAGCAATGTTTAGAACCTTTCACATTTCAAGTAAAAGCCTTTCAAAATGAAAGGAAAAAGAATATTTCAAACCTTGGTATTTAGAGTCCATATGGTCTCTATTCAGAGTGAACAATTAACGCCTAGCTGGTAACGGTGCCAGGGAGACAGACGTGAGTAGCTTCCAAGAAGGCTGATAGATTTTGGGTGGCAGATCTAACATTTAAGGCCTTGAGTGCATTGTTGCCAGAAAAGTGACATATGAGCTGTAGCTAAGAGTCGAAGGTGCTGCTCAGGTGTTCTCTGTCATGAACGCACGTAGAAATCTACAAGGTTCACACAGAGAAGCAGGTAACATGTATATTGCGAGTACGTATCACATGTGCTGGCTTTATCATGATAATCATGTGTTTTGACTTCTTTTTCAAGGAATAATCAGTGCAACAGGTTGGATTTTTATGTCACCTAACGGTAATGATATTCACCCCAGTTTCACATTAACCCATTCACATGAACACGTAAAGTAGAAGTGCCAAAAGCTAGCCTAAACAGTACAGCCCCTGGAAATTAAACCCAGTCTAAGCTGGCCTGGGATGCTCCTGCAGTGGCTCCAACAACAATCGATTAACAGCGGGTACTGGCCAATCTCATGGTCAAGAGCACAGCCTTAAGAAAGAGAAATTCAAGGTAATATGATCTTTACTGCAAAACAAGTATGAGAGCTCTCTATGTTCCAGCCATTGCCTGAGGGACAGATGTTAGTGTCATAGTCAATAGCCACTCTAAATTCACTAAGTAGGGTGTAGAAATATATAGTTATTTTGCAGTGTGGTAAGCTCTCTGATGTAGGGAAGCACCATCAGAAGGGAGGCTGGAGGTTAAGCCAGTCTGGGCATTGAGGTAGGATTGTGGTGGAGGTTTGGATAGAACTGAGCCCTGAAGATGAGCAGAAGTGGCCATGAATGGGGAGGGGACTCTGCCCTTTGGGGTCTACCTCTTTCATTGCCCCAGATTATTCAGTAATGACCATATGCCATCCTTTGTATAACAAGGAATCCATCACAAGCATAGACTGAGAGTTTAGTTTTCCCACGGTGATGTGTGGCTCCACAGACTATGCTTACATCCGTGGAAGAGAAACTGAGGACATGGGTTCTTCTCAGCCAGAGGGCAAAGTGCCCAGTTATACTGTCAACAGGGTAAAGCAACCTATGAGCAGAGCCAGCTAATGTGGGATACTCAAGGCTCAAGTATCCTTGATTGGTCTATTGTGAACATCTGGCTGCAGTGAGAGAGGTGATGTTCATATGGAAACCAGCCCCACTTTTTAATGGTTTCCTCTTCCTGAGTGGACAAAGCTCACAATCCTGTTTCAGAAGTTCTTTGTTGAGAGTCTGGGACCCCCTCTTGGCTCTGCTATTCATCCCTGTCCCCTTCTCCTTCCAAATGTCCTCACATTAGTCCCGTCTCCTTTGGATCTGAAGCTTTGTCTAGACTCTGCTACCAAGTGTTTCTAAGGGCTCATACCAGCTTCTGCCCTTAGAAAATGTCCTCACTTCTCCTTTATTCCATGGCCCACTGATTCAGTAAGGCATCCCTACTCTATCACATGTCCCATTTGGGTCAGTGCCATGGACTCCTGAATTATTTTTCCCTGGCTGTCCAAACAAATTACAGCAAACTGGTAGCTTAAAACAATACCCATCTATTATCTCACAGTCCCATATGTTAGAAGACAAGAACAGTTCTCATTGGGTTAAAATCAAGGTGCAAATGAGACTGTGTTCTTTACTGAGGGTCTGGGGACAAATCCACTTCTTTTTTTTTTTTTAAGATTTTATTTATTTGAGAGATAACACAAGTGGGGTGAAGGGCAGAGGGAGAAGCAGACTCCCCACCGAGCAGGAAGTCAGACTTGGGGCTCGATCCAGGGACCCCGGGATCATGACCTGAGCCAAAGACAGACAGACGCTTAACTGACTGAGCCACCCAGGTGCCCCACAAATCCACTTCTTAACACATTCAGGTTCTTGGCCATATTCAGTTCCATGCAGTTACAGGATTAAGTTTGGCATGAGAGGCCAGAAGTAATTCTCAGTCTCTAGAGACTACCCAGTTCCCTAGTTTATTGCCCTCTTTGTCTTCCAAGCCAGCAGTGGGTGGTCAAATCCTTGTGTTTCAAATCTCTCTGATATCACTGTCTTTTCTGTCTTGTCCCTCTTCTGCTTGCAGCCAAAAACAGTACTCTGATTTTAAGGGCCCATGTCATTAGCTTGAACTCACCTAGATAATCCAGGATAATGTCCTTATTTTTTTTTTAAATATTTATTTATTTGGGGGGGAGGGGCAGAGGGAGAGAATTCAAGCAGACTCCCCACCGAGTCATACAACGCGGGGCTCTATCTCACAATCCATGAGATCATGACCTGAGCTGAAATCAAGAGCCAGACATTTAACCAATTGAGCCACCCAGGTGCCGCCTTATTTTTTTAAATAATCTCTACACCCAGCATGGGGCTCAAACTCACAACCCTGAGATCAAGAGTCTCATATACTGTGGACTGAGCCAGGAAGGTGCCTCATGTATTTATTTTAAGGTCAGCAACCTTAATATTATTTGCAGAGATCCCTTTTGCCTTATAGAGCAACCTATTTACAAGATCAAGGCATTAGAGATGGATACCTTTGAGGCATTATTATATCTAGCATAGACCCCACTTGTGGAAGTCAAGGCAGATAGAACATCTTACTCCCTGTGTCCTGGTGAACCTTCTAAGAGGGAGAGCCAAAATGTGTATGACTTTTTCTCTGGTAATATTTCAAGTTTGCAACATGCTTTCCCAATTCATGATGAAGTTAAAAGAGATATATTTGAAAAGCAGCTAGCCTAGAGCTTGGCTTAATGTCATCCTTAGAATATATTAATTTCCTTCCCCCATTCTTGCATTTGAATTCCCAGAGAGAGCACTGTGGTGTAACGTTGAAATGATAAAATAGATCCTACAAACTATGCTCACAAATCAGCTTCAAAATTGTCATAGTTTGGAGCAGAAAGAAGTCCAGCCAATTTAAGCCAAGCATCAAGATTCTATCAATCTTAATTAATTGTTGGGCCAAGAGTACCCCTTTCCAAGTTCTGAAAACCTATATATTGATTTAGAATATAGAATAGATGGGGTGCATATAGGCAAAGAAGACCCAAGGTAAGTGGCTTCCTGGCAAAGAACATCACTTTGCCTTTATGTTCCCTAGAAGGCAGAGTCTATAGGAGGAGTTTCTGCACCCTTTGCCCATTCTCATCCCCAACAATCCATGCAAGTTTGAACTAGCCCTTTCTCTCATTCCTCTTCTTTTCTTTTCTTTTTTCCTGCCTATCTGGACAATTAACTCCAGTCCAACTTTAATACACACACACACACACAAAACAAAAAACAAAACAAAAAAAAAAACTTTTCTGATCAGTTCCACAATGACCAACTTTTCTATACAAGGTCCTTTTCTTTTTTTTTTTTTTTTTAAGATTTTATTTATTTGCGAGAGAGACAATGAGAGACAGAGAGCATGAGAGGGAGGAGGGTCAGAGGGAGCAGCAGACTCCCCGCTGAGCAGGAAGCCCGACGTGGGACTCGATCCCGGGACTCCAGGATCATGACCTGAGCCGAAGGCAGTCGCTTAACCAACTGAGCCACCCCGGCGCCCCTACAAGGTCCTTTTCTATAAATAATACTATTCATAATTCTTATGCTGATACCAAGTTATGGGTACAGGGTCCATGTCCAGTTTATCTCCCTTCCCCATTAACCAGCCAAGAACCCAGCACACAATATCTGTTCAATGAATTTCAGATGAATGAGAGAGATGGCATACATTACTGGTGAAGTTTCATGCATGCAGGACTATAGCCTCAGAAATGTATTGTAAACTAATAAATGTAAGGGGTAATTATTTCTATTTTATTTATATTTTAAACAGCCTGGGTGAAACCAACATCAAGCTCATGTGCTACCATTCACTCCCTTTTTCATCTGGCTGACAACATTCTGATACACATCCCTATTAAACCAGATGCAAGGGCGCCTGGGTGGCTCAGTTGGTTAAGCAACTGCCTTCGGCTCAGGTCATGATTCTGGAGTCCTGGGATTGAGTCCCACATCAGGCTCCCTGCTCAGCGGGGGGTCTGCTTCTCCCTCTGACCCTTCCCCTCTCACGCTCTCTGTCTCCCATTCTCTCTCTCAGATAAATAAATAAAATCTTAAAAAAAAAAAAACCAGATGCAAGACTCAGAGTCATTTTGAGAACAGCCCTCAATGCTGCTCTTCAATCAAATGAAATTGGCAAATGCAATAGAACCTAATTGCCAACTCTTACTAGTTTAACACCTAAGAAAACCCCAAGTATGGTGAATATTTGTCAAAATAAATGAGTCACAGTTAAGAAGAGCCTAAGAAGACATACCACAAGTGTAATGTGATCCCAGAACAGAAATCAATGCATAGACTCCAGTTAATAATACCATAGCATAATTGGTGTATTAATTATAATGAATATACCCTTCCAATGTAAGATATTATTTATAAGAAAAACTGAGTGTCGGTATATGGGAACTAGTATCTTTGCAATAATACTGTAAGTCTAGAACTGTTCTGAAATAAAAAAATTTATGTAAAAAATTTTAAAGGAATGAAAATATTTCTGAAAAAGGAGAATAATGAGTAAGCATGGATCTAGAAGCTTTAAGTCGGTACTGTCACCATGGTATAAAAAATTGAATTTTTTTTTTTTTTAACCAATGGCTTTCATTTTGGTAATAACCTCTGAGTAGTTTCTGACCTTCTTTTCCTGAACTTAAAAACAAAGGATAAAACAAATTTGAAAATTAATTTTTTAAAAATATTTATTTATTTATTTGAGAGAGAGAGAGAGTGCAATCTCACGACCCATGAGACCATGGCCTGAGCCGAAACCAAGATTTGGACGTTTAATTGCCTGAGCCCCAGGTGTCCCTGAAAATTGATTTGTAAAAGGAAATTCATTCAAGATGAGAGAAAGATTTAAGCAGTGGTAATCTGTAAAGAAAGTTGCATGATGAAAAAATCTTTTCTTATGTGGTGTTTCCATTTCTTTATGTTTTGCTCAAAGTTACATTTTTCATTACGTGTGTGCTCACCATTACTCAATACCCATCAATACACCTGCATGCCAGGTGTCCCTGTTATTGAAGAATCTTGTCATTTAATTGAGCACAACTATTCACTTGGCCAAAGCTAACTGCATTTTAGACATGCAGAAAGGAATAAACAAGCTCAAACCACTCTGAGACAAAAAACGTTATGAAAACTATCAAATTCATTTTTTTAAAAATGAGCTAAAAATGAAGAATAAAAGTTATTTAATTTTACAAATAAAGTTCAAAGGTAGACTCTGTATTTACCAAGAATGACATATATGAGAAAGACACAGAAAGAAGACTTCGCCTCATTCATTAGCAACACTATAGATAATGCTCTTTCATTATATGGTCAATCTGTCTATCTGAATGTGGAGGTTCTCTACTCAGCCTTTCCAAAGGCCCAGGGAGATAAATTGCACAGATAAATTGCATGGCAGGCATTTTCATAGGGAGGTGCTGTAAAGTTTTGGTGAAGAGCCAAAACTTTGAGAAAAGCCTGTTCTTGCATTAGTCAGGGTCTTAACCGAAAATGCCAAGGGCTCATGAGGAAAGCGCTTTCCTTCAGCTCCTGACATACAAGAAGCTTGGATGGTTCACAAAAACTTTTGATAAGCATCTGGCCATCTGGGTTCAGGTCCAAGCCATACTTCTGAAGTTCCTAAGCTGCATCCATCCATGCTTGTTATATCGGAAACAAGCACGGATAAAAGGCACATACCAAATTGTTGTAAGAAAATGTTTTGGCACCTATTGTCCATCATTAATAAATAAGTGGGGAGTTCCATTCTGTGGACAAGTGTAGACGGTTCATTTGTCCAACCATCAAGTTCAAGCCAGGAATCTAAAGTGGTCCTTGTTCTTTCTATTTCAGAAAGAAAAAGTAAGCCAAAAATTATAGGTCAAGCACTGGTCCTTGAGCATAGAGGCTTTTGACAACTGGATTTGAAAGTAACTCTCTCTCCTTTACAGTGTGTCTACAAGACAAGTTATGCACAGGATTGAACATGACTTTCACCTTCTCTCTAACCTATGAGACAGGACCGTCTTGTCTCATTAGTGTCATTAAACCATAGCCACAAATCCTTTCCCTGAAGTCCTGAAATTATCTATTCACATCCGAGGAGACAACAATTGCAGTATTTTGCCAGTAGTCATAACACAATATGAAACAGAGATTTGGGGTTCCCTAGGCAAATAGGACAGGGAAAAGCGATTGGCCTCTAGCCTACCAACACATTAATAAATATCACTACATGGGGGTAGAGACTTCCTCTGGAGCTGATTACTAATTCATCTAAAGGTGACTGCCATTGTCACCCAGAAAGAAAATGAAGTTCTTTTCTTCCATTTTCCTTCAGACATGATCCATATTTGACATCTGTGATCTCCTGTGTTTTAAGTTTTATAAGCTCCTTGGTGCTGGCAGAAATGTTAATCCTCTAAAAAGAAAACTTCAGCCTTTTTGTTCTTCCTAGCCACCCTAGTGAATAGTAATAAAACATCTTCTGAACACAGCTACTCCTATGTTTTTATCCACAGTCCCAATATCCCCAGGCTTGATTTTTACCTCCATGGTCACTGTGTACTCCAGGATAGGAAGAAAGGAAAGAGGTGGATGAGGAATAGCAAAAAGAGGGAGAAGAGAAAAAGGTGGGAGAGATCAACATCCTGTGTGTTTCCACTGAAGAAAGAAGAGATAAGATGGTGAGCAAAAAACATGTAAGATAGAATGTCGTGTATTTATGTTTCTGTGTGAGGCTCTGGGGATACAGAAATGAATCAAATATTATCAATATCTTCCAGGAATTCACAGTCTAATGGAAGGAAAAATATGCAAACCAATGATCTCAACTCACTTCTTTTTTTTTTTTTAAAGATTTTATTTATTTTTCAACAGAGAGAGAGAGACAGTGAGAGAGGGAACACAAGCAGGGGGAGTGGGAGAGGGAGAAGCAGGCTTCCCACTGAGCAGGGAGCCCGATGTGGGACTCGATCCCAGGACCTCGGGATCATGACCTGAGCTGAAGGCAGATGCTTAACGACTGAGCCACCCAGGCACCCTCAACTCACTTCTGTAAGTGCTATGAGATGCCAGAGAAAAGTCTTAGCTTTTCCCAGAGGGGTTCAGGATAGATAGATTTCCTGGCAGAGATGATACCTAAACCAGACCTCAAAAGTTGGCCAGGTGAAGCAGAGGAGAAGGGTGTGAGAAAGACTAGCAAGAACACAGAAAGTATTTATCAAGGTATAAAGAATTGGGGAAAGGGGAGACGGGTTGCTCAAGCAGACCAACTGACATAGACCCCAATTTTGTTTTAGAGAAGTTTCACTGAAAAACAGGTGCATCAAAATTATCTGTTTCATGGCTCTGTAGAGAGGAGATTGGAGGGAGGCAGACCTATGCCAGGATAATGCAGAAAGGTGTGTGGGTTTGCACAGGGAAATTAAGAAGCTTCCTAGCTTGTGATATTAAGTGTCCTCTTCCCCTCCTCCACACAGAGTCGGCTTCAGTCTTGGTACTGATGTTCCTACTTATAGGATTTTCCACAATTTTCTGGAAAGTTTGTTAAAATTATGTTTCTTGGACCCTACTTAATTAGAATGAAGTTTCCTGGAATATGCATTTTAAAAAATGCTCCCAAGATATTCCCATGCCCATAAACATCCAAGAACCACCACCTACAATACTATTTAAGTCATTGCATGCAGAAATGTATATGTTATTTGGAAGACATATTGAATCCAAAGCCTCAATTTGACTGGTTTCAGGTACCTAGCATTCAGGTGGAGCACCTTTAACTGCAGTTGAGTAGGAGGGTGAGAGCACTGGGAGAACTCCAATGACCATGTGTTACAATGGGAATGGTGTGAATGGGCTTGAATCTACAGAGCAGCTACTACGCTGGAAAAGAGTAGCATGGTAGCAGGAGATCAATGAAGGGAAAGGAGGGGTCAAAAGAGGACAATATTCAAAAGCGTAATCATCTTATGACATGTAGCATTTTATAATATACCTCTTATCCCCTTACACCTTCCGGCACCACTAACTCAACAACATAGCCATGACTATCCCCATTTTACACAGAAGGATAGGAAGAATCAGGCATTCTAAATGATATCTCCTTGTCCTCACCCCTCCAGGAAAGCAATTACTAGAGTTTCAGAATGCAGGAGAAAATCCATATTTTTTTTCTACAAATCCTGTCTGTTTTCCATAACATCAATGGCCAATTTTCAATGGCCAATTTTCATATATATATATATATATATATATATATGAACTAGCTCTAACCATCTCAATTTGAGGATGCTAGCTCTTTGCATATTTCCATGATAATGATAATAATAATGGTGATCATCACCACTACGGTAATAGCTACCATTTATTGAGTGTTGAAATTGCTAGACCCAGTACAAGATGTTTTAAAATACACTATCTAATTTAATTCTCACAACAACCCTGTGTCATAGGTCATTTTATTCATATCTTATAGATGAAGAAACAGATGCTCAGAGAGATGAAGAAACAGATGCTCAAAGAGGCCAAGTGACTTGCCCTGGATTCACAGATGTTGAAAGAGAGCTGCCACTGGAACATAGGTCTTCCTGATTTGAAAGCCTGTATCCATAACCATAATGCCATTTTCCCTTTCTTTAGTTAGTCTCCCTTTGGGGAAATCATGTCAATGACTAGGTTAGATTCAGGGAAATAGTTTTTTCCAGCTTCAGCTGTAAAATATGAAATATGTGGTTAACGAGAAGGGAGCAGCGTAAGATATAAAGTGAGAATAAATTATAGGCTGGTGGCTGTCTGAAATAGTGTTACAAATGAAAATCTGTTCCTACCAATGCATGCATTTTATGAAGCCTAGCAATGTAGAATGGAGACAACCTTCTCATTGGCTGGAGGCTGCTGAGGGAAGAGCAAAGTCATAAATCCCCCTGGAAGCTAGCTGCATCTGTCCCGGGGGAGAGCTCACCACAGGCGGCCATGTTTGTATCTACAGGTTCAGAGCAGGGCCCTTCTTGTTAAGCTGATTACCTAGGCTAATCAGGCACTGACAGTGGGCTTGGGAGAGTGACAGCTCTACCTACTGGCTCCGGGCTAGCCCATCATTCTTGATTGCCACGTGGGGTAGATTTGATGAGCAGATGAATGCTGGTGAGAACACAAGTGAACATCCATGTCACTTGTTCACTCTGACTCCATCAGAAGAGTGATTAGGGGCAGCTATGACTGGGGCTGTGGCATGGGGTCGGGAGGGGTCAGACACGAGGCTAGATGAGAACTGAAGTTAATTAGATAGTCTGTGCATCACAAGGAGACCACTAGTTGCTTTCTCTGAGACTAGACCAATGTTTTTTTCTAATCTTGACTTTAGGCCCCTAACACATCCTTCTGGCATGCTGGTTTATTTCTGTTATCTCCACTAGTACCTCCATTTAACAATTGAATAGTGTTTTTGTTTGTTTGTTTGTTTTGTTTTTTTATTCTTGTAATCATGACTAACCACAGGCTGGTAGAACTGCAGATGATTCTGTAGGTCAGCTAGTCTAATAATTTTCTCTCTCTTTTCCTCCCTCCCTCCCTCCCTTCCTCTTTCTTTCCTTTCTTCCTTCCTTCCTTCTTTCCTTCTTCTCTCTCTCTCTCTCTCTATCTCTCTTTCTTTCCTTCTGTGGACAGAAAGGAAACAAAACTTAGAGGCATCAATCTACTAGCAGTGGAGTGAGGATTAAAATGCAAATCCCTTTCATCATGTTCCTTAGCACTGTGGACAATCATTCAGCTCCCTATTCTTCCTATGGGTGCCAACATCTATTTATTACCAGCTCCCAGTGAATTTTGAGTGTGTAGTTCATGTTGGTGACAGACATGATAGAAACAATGAGAGCAATGGTCTTGAAGCCATCGCTGCAATCTGCAGGCCAGGAAGAGTGGCAATGTGGCCTAGGGGATTCTGAGCCTTTGTTCAACAGAGCCACAAGCATTCCTGCCTGAGCTGTTGTTGTTTTACAACTAACATTAATACTCTCGGGGAATATTCGGTTACCTGGAAACAGAAGCCCATCACTGAATTAATATTCAGCCAGTATGCTTTTATGAGTTTTATTATACGATTTTTCTCCTTTGATCCTAATTAACAGGTAAATACCATCAAATGAAACATTCTCAAGGATTTATGGAGCTGAGTTTGAATTTCCAATTTTCTCTTTCCAATCCCAGCTTCCCTGTTTTTAGGTTGATATTTTTTTCCCTGGATTCTTATTTTGATTAAGAAACCAGATGACATAAGATGCATTCATTGAGAAAGAAAAGAGGCTGAGGTCACTATCACTCAATTTGGGGTGGAAATAAAGGGTAAAATCCACCTATTTAAGAAAGAATTGTTAACATTTTATTCAACTCTGTAGGAGCAGACTTGAAATTCTGTCCAGAGATGAAGCTAGATTGTATGATTCTGAATTAAACTCATGAACAGCACAAATGTGTTTCTAAATGGATGGTTAAGGTAAGAGATGCATCAGGTGTGGGGCGCCTGGGTAGCTCAGTTGGTTAAGCATCTGCCTTCGGCTCTGGTCATGATCCTGAGGGCCTGGGATCGAGCTCCACATGGGGCTGCCTGCTCAGTGGGGAGTCTGCTTCTCCCTCTCCCTCTGTCCCTCCCCCTCGCTTGTGCTCTCTCTCTCAAAATAAATAAATAAAATCTTAAGAAAAAAGACGCATCAGGTGAAAACATGTAGCTAGAAAAGTGTTAATAATTCTTAGACACTGCTTTCAAAGGTTCGCCATTGAAGCTTTTTGTTTACCTTAACTAAAAGTCATTCTTCACATTGTGCATTGAATTCTATCTCCCAAAAAAATATGTTGAAGTCCTAACCCCCATTTCCTGTGAACATGACTTTATCTGGAAATAGGGTCTTTTGCAGAGGTATTCAAGATGAGGTTCCCAACCTAAATAAGCCTGGCATCCTTATAAGAAAGGACAAGACACGAAGAGATTGAAGCACAAGGGACAATGCCATGTGACAAGGAGTTAAGGTTGGAAGTGAGGAAGTGATACATTTATAAGCCAAGGAATGCCTGGGATTGTGGACAATACCAGAAACTAAGAGAGGGGCAGTGAACCGTTTCTCCTCTATTGCATTCAGAGAAACTATGGCCCTGTCAACATCTTGATTTCAGACTTGTAACATCCAGAACTGTGGAAGAATAAATTTCTGTGTTTTGTTTGGTTTTATTTGTTTGTTTGTTTTGATACCCAGTTTGTGGTAAACTATTATGGCAGCCCTAGGAAACCAATACAGATATATAATCACCTGTTTTACGTGGGTTAAATTTGCTTTATCAATAAATACTGAATTTACCAAAATATTATGGAAGCGTTTTAACAGTGGGAATCTGTAACTAAATATTCTGTTGAAATGCACAAAATAGAAGTACTGCCAGTTCTTAACAGACTCCTTCTAATAAATTTTTTTAACTGAAGTTATACTAAATCTTTATAATGAAAGGCATATTCAGGAAGATTTAGTTTTTGTAAATATAATCCATAAGAAATAAAATAAGTTGAAAACAAACAAAAAAGTATTTGGCAAATATCTGTGCTATATTTGATTTTTCAATGCTTTCTTTAAGATTTTTGGTTGGAGGGGCGCCTGGGTGGCTCAGTCGTTAAGCGTCTGCCGTCGGCTCAGGTCATGATCCCAGGGTCCTGGGATCGAGCCCCACATCGGGCTCTCTGCTCCGCGGGAAGCCTGCTTCTCCCTCTTCCACTCCCCCTGCTTGTGTTCCCTCTCTCGCTGTGTCTCTCTCTGTCAAATAAATAAATATATATATATTAAAAAAAAAAAAGATTTTTGGTTGGAGACACAAATCATTAATTCATTAATTCACTCATTTATTTAATAATCTATTCATAAGTCATTCTTTAAGAATGCATTTACAATGTTTTATAGATGCTTTTTGTTCTTCTCATCTGTCCTCTCAACTGATGCTTTCACAAACCAGAATTATCAATATTTGACAGATATGCACAGCATCAAGATAGTCACGTAATAGAGACTCAAGAGACATCATGTCAGTTACCAGGAACTTCTCTTTAGTTTTTAAACAAAATACCCTCCTTATTCAGCTAACGTATTTCTATTACTGTCATATTAAATTGAGTATACCAGTTTCCTGAAAGAATGAACTCTTGAGATAAAATTTAAAAATCTTCACAACTTACAGCTAGTCTTATTTATTGAACTTGAAATTTGGAGCTTTGAGAATGCTCTATCACCTTTCCTGGAACACCTGGCTTTTACACTTATTGGTTTTAGAGATGTAATATTGCATGGATTAAGACAGAGGCTTGACTTGTTTGTTCAAAATAAGCAGAAACTTTATAAGAAGGGGTCCTACAAAATGTTGGGCAAATATTTTCAAGTTAAAGAATTGTAGAATTTTTAAAGAAATAATTTTTCTTTCTAAGAAAAACACACAAAAGTCATACATCAGATAGTTAAGGGAAGAGATTGTTGTCACCAATGTAAGACAATATTAGAAATGTAAGTAAAAAGTTATGTTATTAATAAAATCATTAGTAATTCATCAGGAGGAGATAATCGTATAGAGAGAGAGATGATACACATATATGCATATACAGCACTTCTCAAATCCTTCTCAATAAAGAACCACAAATGGAGGAACTAATTTGCCAGGTTTTGAGGACATAATCTAAAGCAATAGCCACAAGTGCAGAATTTTTTTTTGTCTTTTAATGTCAGTATTAATGAAAACACATTCTTTGTATGATATGTCAGTCATTATAAAAATATCCACTGTCATTTCCTACCATGCAGCACAGTCAATTATGAAGCAGCCTGTGTGAAGTGGACGTTGCTAGCACCACCCCCACCTGGGTCTCCTCAATTTTGTAGGAAGTAAGAAAGCTATATTTCACTTCTTAGTCCCTCACAGTGGTCAAGGCCAAGTGACTATTGTCTTAGTAGATTATGAGCACAAGTGAGGTGTATCACTCCTGGGTCAGATAATGAAAATCCTTCTCCTAACCTTACAACCATTTTTCCCCTTGGGTGGTGAGTATAGAAGTGGTGCGTTCAGATGATGAAGCCACATGAACAGATTGGATCACTGTGTCATTGAGCAAGAGGCCCTGGACAGGGTCCAACCTAGAGCAGACTGGGCATATAAGAAATAAACTAGGTAATAAACCCCCGAGATCATGGGTTTATTTGCCACCACACCATAAGCCCAGCCTAGCCTGACCAAGAAAACAGGCCATGACTCTCATTTGCCTTCATTAGTCTCCTGGCCCACAGAAGACTAGTGAGGGTGGGAGTTGTTTGATCATGTAGAGTTAGCTTACTAGGGCACTATCAACTTCCCATTTCATTTAGCTCTGGGTATATTTCAGAATGGTCCCCTCGTATTTCTACCCTGTTATTCTTGGGAGGGAATAACTTCCCCATACAAGTCATTCTCAATAAAGGAAGGGCTGGTGTTTTCTTTTACTACAAGTAGATCTAGTGATTGGTCTAGATGGGCAAAGCCACAATCCTATGGACTAAAAGAAGAGTTTCAACTAAAAGGTTAGGGTCATATTAGGTTGTCACTGTGCCCAATATTTGCCTGTTTTCTCTCAGCCACCCGCCCCACCACCTCAGCTCTGTTCTCTGTACTGTGCCACTGGTCCAAGGAGTTAGCAAGCAATATTTTGCAGACTTCTGGTCTACCTGGCATTCTCTTGGGTTCCACCAATGGGACACAGGGTTGGGAAGTCAGAAGTCAAGGAAAAGAGAGATACTTCCTGCTTCTGGATCTGGCAGTGTGGCAGTTGATATGGAGAAAACAGAGATAGGGTGATTTCAGACTCCAGCATCCCAGGCAGGGGCTGCATGGTCTCACCTATTTCAGTGCTTATTAGTGGTTGTGATCACAACAGCACAGCTAGCAATGCATCAACAGGTATAGTTGGTCTGGGTCTACCCAGAACACTAGCAGCTCTTAATATTTGAGTATTACTTCTTTTTCGTTTTGCTCCTCCAGCCTTCTGCCTATCCCTTTTTCACTCTTACAGTGCCTTCTACCCCACAGCAGCCAACTTTTGAATTAAATCCTGTGTGTTTTGAAATTCCTAGGATGGTTGATGAGATCCTGAGGTTGTAATGACTTTAAAATTCTATTTGTATCCTGAGTGAAGGGAAACTGTTTTGATAGCCACATTTGAAGCATGCTATGAAATCAAAAAAGTCTATATTCAAATATTAGCTGGGACACACCCACACTATTCAGTGTCACTGAGTCTCACTAGCCTTTTCTGTAAAATGAACATGATAATATTGTCATACTATTAAAGTGTACTCATGATAATGTATTAGTTATTAATATTAAGTACTAAGTGAGATTTATAATGATCACTAACATTTCTTAAGTGCTGGCAGTGCCAGTCATGGGCTAGTGCTTCTTCATAGGGACTGTTGTACAATCTATAATGCTGTGAAGTGGGTTTCATTGTTATACACATTTCATAGATAAAGAACCTCGGCTTAAAGAAGTTAAATAATTTGCTCAAGTCAATGATTTAGTATGTTTGAAGCCAATACTCTAAACTCTGCAATCTGTGATCTGACCCCCAAGCCAGTGACATAATCACCAAGAGACAACACCATCCTCATCATATCAGAACTGCCAAATGCAGTGCCTGCCCCATGACAGTCACCTAGTAAATGGCAGATATTATCACTTGTCATTAATAACTACAGGGGTCACTTGGGCTGAGGGCAACTGACCATGCTAAACCAAAAACATCAGAGCTTAGATTAGGATGCCACCTTTGACTTAGCCCCCTGTTTCATTCCTCACGGACCAACATGGCAGGTGCAAATGTACTATGGCAATGGTGTTGAGCCATAATGTTTGTACCCCAGGGGAGCCAGAAGGGGTTCACGTTTCCTCTGCCCATATACCGCAAATACAGAGGGACACAGAAGTTGAGCTGCTTGCAGATGTTAGACAATATGGCCACTCCTCCTCCTTACTGTGAGCCAAGTTCATCTGTTGGAATACTGATTAAAATAACCAAATGTCAGAGCTGAATTCGCAAGATGACCTGATCCAGCAAAATCACTGGGACCCTAAAAAGTGAAGTGTCATTTTCTTAATGCTTTCTCCTCAGATCATTTTAAATGACCTCCTCTCTGAAATTTGCCTGAAAACCCTGCCTCTTCTTGTGTTTTCCCTTGAAACACTTTGCGATATGATGGATGGAGCATGTCAAATAAAAATAAATTGGATGGTATTCCCTCTTATTATCTATGATTCCTTGATCGTCCAGCAGAGTTTTTAATAAACATTTGAATTATTTACAGTAATCTACAAAGGCATTTTAATCGTGCATGTAGTAGACGGAAGAGAGTGAAAAATGTCTTTGTCTCACTGTGACGGAGCCAATGAACCATGTCACAAATGATCGCCTGCCTCATTTGTAATTATTCATGGTAAAGATCTTCATTCAGTGGCAGAAATTTTCTGGCTCTGGGTCCTAGTGATTAGGCGAGCATGGGAGTTATTGGACACAGTCTCACCCCAGGACAAACTGTACTGCACACAAAGTTTGGGATGGACTTCAGTGAAGGAAAGGCAGAAGGTGACAGATGTTCCTGCCAGTCGGGTCACTTTCAGCCTAGTCCCAGAGTGATAAGCTTTTAGGTTCTACCTTTCCCACCCATAAAGGCATCACAATGTGGTCACTGACCGCATAGTTGATATCTGTGTTCAATTATTAAAAAAAAAATTAGCCAGCTGCTCTGCACCCTATTACAGTCTTACCCATGCCGACAGAGCCCAGTGTGGGTTAAGTCAATGGAGATTGTCTGATGAGACCAGGTGCCTTTAAGCTAACTCAGACCGGACACTGACATGCAAATATTCCAGGCTTGGCTAACATCTGTGGTCTTATTGACTTTGTTCTCCAGCTAGCTTCCCTTCTAGTCCATCTACTTCCTATGTTTTGACTTTACCTTCTATTCTAAGCTGTGTGTACTCTCTGGAGTTTTCTTATAAGATCATTTTCTTTTTTACAGACTGATTTTCTATGTCCTCTAAGAATTTGGGGACTCTCTCTTTGCTAGACCCTTGTGCAAAAGCCTCTAGCTATAGCCTCTTGGGATAAAATGGCCAGCAGCACTCTGGGAAAGGAAATTCAAAAAGCCAGATAAATCAGTGGCTCTCTACTCTGGGGCACCTGAGAATCATGAGACTTGTAAGCAAACCAATGTTCAGGTTCTCGCCCAGACTAATGGAATGAGAATTTTGGAGGCTGAAGTCTAGGCATTGTATTGTTTAGAGTTTCAGGATGACTTTAATATTCCACTGGGGCTGAAAACCATGGATCCGGATAATCTGAGATGTCACTTCTGATTAGGAAAGAAGAAAATACTCATCAGTTGTGGTCGATCTATATCTACACAGATTGAATTAATTGAAAATTGAGCTTCAATCAAAAATTATTGATCAAGGTTTGCCCATACACCAAGTTTTTCCAGAAGCCAGCCCTGAACCTGGTACATTTTAGTTATATGAGCCAATACAACTTCTTTTTCCTTAAGCCAGCTCAATTGGGGCTTCTGCCCCCTAAAAGTTGTCCTTGATATGAACAGGAATGTAAATAAGGAGATGTGTGAGTGTAAGAGGGAAAGTGAGTGTGTGTGTGTGTGTATTAGTGACTATGTGAGGGAGTGTGTGTGAGAGATAAATTATCTAAGTAAAAGAAAACATTATCAAACCATCCAGAGGAAAGGGAGGGCATTGAACCATTGTCTGTTTGAGATGTTTTAACTTACAATAACTGAGTCTTTCATTAAATTGCTATATTTTATGACCAAATAAATAAAATAGAGCATTTGTTTTATTGTCATGTGGGTACCACGTGTGTGGTGGGGGTGGGGGCGCAGGGGGAAGAGAGAGACAGAGACAGAGAAAGAAGTATAAGTGGGCAGGATTTGCAATGAAGCTCCTTTATCACACATTTTATTCTCTCAGAGGACATTTTGCCCCAAACAGATACTATAGTATAAGAGTCCATTGTGATGGAATGAAACATTTGAAATGCAAGTTTCACAACATTCAAACGTACCATGAGAGGTCTCCCCTGGAGATAAACAAAGGAGAGGCAGGAAAGGAAGCTTACATGAGGAGTTTTATAGCCATGACCATGAACATAGACTATGAGGACATATTTAAGGGGTGCTGAAGAGCCAAATGTATGGAATTGAGGTCAGGAACAGACCTGGACATCATGAATTGTAAGGTTACAGGCACACACACTGAAGGGACTCGAAATCAGAATGAAACCGGGAAGACTTAGGTCTTCCCATTTGAACTTGGGTTTTGAAGCTTCGAGCTCCAATTGACAATGTTGTTGCATATCTTCTACAATTAGGAAAACTACAATTAGAACAGAATCACAGGATCCTTATGAATACTTTTAGTCTGTCTCTTTGTTTTCATCAGTGGTTAAAATTTTTCTTTATAACTAATGTGTTTTTATGTGAGGAGACTGTGTTTACTTATTTATTTTAACCTACCTCCTACTGCAAATAATATCCCCTGCATCTCCTGCATATTTTCAAGTAAAATAGCATGACATGTTTCACTGGAGCAGTGTGAAAACAAGCATGTGACTATAAAGAAATAAATTTCATTTTTAATTTAAAAAAAAGTATCTGGAGTCCTACTGTGGGCATTGGACTAGAAATAAAGCCTGAAATGCATAAGATATCCATTCCTTCAACAAAGATTTCCTGGACACCTATTATATTCCAGTCTTCCTGTTGCATGCTATATACATGATTTAATTTAATCACTACAAGCCAATAAGATGTATAGATAAGGAAAACTAAGGCATTATATTTTTCTGAATATAAAACCCATGTGTTTTCAATTATGTTACATTTTGATGAGCACCTATGATTCGCTAAGTACATTATACATGTTTTATTAATTACTTATGTAAAATTCCCTATTAAGATTACCATTTTATTGTGGAAGGAAATGAGGCTCAGACAGAA
Source organism: Phoca vitulina (assembly GCF_004348235.1). Lineage (NCBI taxonomy): Eukaryota > Metazoa > Chordata > Mammalia > Carnivora > Phocidae > Phoca > Phoca vitulina. The sequence continues at coordinate 8,078,926 of NW_022589768.1, read as the reverse complement.
TAAATAACTTCACAGTCACAGAACAGCCATTTAAATCCAAGTCTGTCTGATTCCAAACACCATTCTCTTTTTCTCACCAGTGACCATCTGGAAGTGGGAATCAGGATAGGGAGAGAGGTGAAGGAAGATGATGGAGATAAGATGCATATTAAAAATGAAAAATGATAGGAACATCTGGGTGGCTCAGTTGGTTAAGCATCTGCCTTCTTCTCAGGTCATGATCCTGGGATCCTGGGATTGAGCCCTGCGTCTGTCCGGCTCCCTGCTCAGCAGGAAGTCTGCTTCTCCCTCTCCCTCTGCTCTCCCCCCACCCCGACTTGTGCTCTCTCTCTTGAATAAATAAATAAATAAAATGTTTAAAAAAATTTGAAGTTGTACATTTACATTTATATCACACACTTCCAAGTAATACCCCTGGATGACTTTCTGCAATCATGTATAGCTCTTATTTTGAGCTTAATGGTTATTCTAGGAAGTTCATAAGATATTAAGTCTCCAGTAAGTGAAATGAAAAACAAGTGGAAAAATAAGATAATAATATAAAATATTTACAAACAAGAACAGTAAGATTATAGGTGCTTTTCCCTCTTTTTTTTTTACCTGTATATTCTTATTATTTATTTGAAATTAGTGAGCATATGTGGCTTTTGAAATAAAAAGACAAATGTTGCTTAAAATAATACAGGGAAGATGTGAATCAATCTTATTCCTTTGCATTCATATTTTGGTGTTGACTATGTATAGTGATGTCTGGCTTGACAACTCTTATTCATCAGGCTTGGGTCTAGGGGAGGAATCACTAACCCTCCAACAAAATTATCTTTCAGAACATAATTACGTGCTATCAGTGAGTATCCTAAGGGAGATGATGGTAATTCCCCAAAATAGAGTTCTGCAGATGACTTGGGCAAAACAGCATTATTTTTGGAAGTACATGTCCTCCCAAGGGGGCTATTTTGAAGGGGATAAGATTATCTTAGAGCTCTCAGTTTGTTAAACATCTGTCACAGTATATTACAGACTCACCCAATTGTCTACCAAACCAAAGGGAAGAGAGAGACAGAGTTTAAAAAGCAAACAAAAACATTGATGGATTGGAATTTGGAAACTTGGAGAAGTAGCTTTCTTCTCTCAAGCCTTAGAGCACTACACTCATCTGGTTTTCAACCCACCTCACTGGCCACTCCCTCTGGGTCTCCACTGAAGGCTCCTCCCTTTCTCCCAGGGATGAGTACTTGAGCTCTTCTGATACTTAATCACTCCTCACATGACATCATCTAATACGTGTCTTTAATGTCTATGCTGACAGCTACTAGATTTATAGTTCAGCTTAGATCACTCCCCTGATGTCCAGCTACCTACTTAATATCCCCACGTGAATAACTAATACATATTTGAAACTTATCATGCCTAAAATCACATTTCAGATCTTCCCTCCAACCCGACTGTCCTCCATGTTTTTCTTTCTTTCTTTTTTTTTTCAACTCATTTAAGGGCAACTCCATATTTCTGTTTGCTCAGGCTCAAATCTTTGCAGTCATCTTGAATTCCTCTGTCCATCTCTCATACCACGCAGCGAATCCACCAGCAAATCCTTTAAATCATAACAAGAATTCAGTGCTTCCCAGGACTTTCATCACCACCCCCGTAGTCAAACCACCACCATCTCACTCCAGTCATTTCCAGGTTTGCCCACCTCTAGTCAATTCCTAACATAGCAAGCATTGCAACCTTTTCAAAAGGTAAGTTAAATTATGTTCTGATGCTGCTCAAAATCCATGCATGCTTTTCCATTTCACAAAAAGTAAAGCCCAAACATTTACAGTGGCTTACCAGGTTGCACAAGGTCTAAACCCTCATTATTTCTCTGACCTCCTTACCTACAACTCGTCCTCACTTCCTCTGCCCCAGCCAGCTGGCCTCCTTGCTGTACCTCAACGTGCAAGTCCCACGACCACCCCGAGGCTTCTGTATTTGCTGTTCTTTGCACCAGAAACACTCCCATAACACCAGTGTCAGAATTCTCTTCCTCATTTGTGAAATGAGTTTAATTTGTATTCTCCAAAGGAAACTTACCATACTTATAAAATGGAACAGATTCAGTAGCTAGCTTCTGATTTATTTGCTATAGAAAAGGGCAAGTTCCATGAAAGCAGAGGGCTCCCAAATTCCAAACCAAAGCTAACCCACCCAATACCAGGCATGTGCCAGGAGAATGAGATGGGAACCAAAAACTGAGTTAAGTAGGGATCTTCTGCTCCCGTGGAATAAAGTTCAAGCAGGAGACCTCACAGCCTCAAACAACCTAAGTCTAAGAACCCTAGGAAATCACGTGTTATTTTTGGCCTGAAAAGACTCTTAGCCTAGTGATCTTGAACAGAAGCTTTACTTTCCTTATAGGTGCTATTTTCACTATTTCATATCCCAGTCAAGCATGTATAAGCAACTCTGCTCTTCTTCTCAAACGTATTTCTTTTTATATTTCCTATCAGTTACCATACTCAAATAACGAGAGAAATTTGTGTTATAGAAAGGCAGATACTACATCAAAAACTAATGATGTACTATATGTTGGCTAATTGAATTTAAATAAAAAAAAGAAAGGTAGATAAATATATACAGAATAGTTTGTGTAGAGCCAAGCCCTTAGAGAATTAGTTAAAATCGTGCCACATATAAAATTCAAGTGATCTACCTTCAAGTAACCCATGGCCATTAGATCTACTATTTGCAAAGCACCATGGTCATCACCGTTGATCCTATAAAATAAAGAAAACATGACTTTGACCCTCAAGGAGTTTATAAGACACACAGAGACACACAACTATTAAATATAATTAATAGGGTGAAAAAGGCTATAAATAAGCTACAAAGAACTTTAAGCAGAAAAAAAGAAAGGGGGACAAATTTAATTTAAATAATACAATTAGAAGAAGTTTCATGAGGTGACATTTTTTTATATGGGCTTTGAAGGACAAAAAGAATGTCAATAAAGTAGGAATGGAGAAGAGCCAAAAAGGCTTAGATTACATAGCTACTCCTTCGTTCATGACAAGAATTGCTTACTGAGAACCTTCTATGTGTCAAGAAATGTGTTAGAGACAAGAAAGGTATTTCCCATTCAGAAGGAAGCAAAACTACAGAGGTAAGAAAAATAAACTTGAAGAACTGGTTAAGACAGAAGGTAAAGGAGTGGTTAGTTGATAAGACTGGTAGAGTGGGAACCAAAGGAGCTGGAAAAGGTGTCTTATTTCTAAAAGTGTATGATGTTATTGGAAAACTCAATGGAAGTGTTGATTTTTATTATTATAATCAATAGTCTTGCATGGTGAGCCTCAATACTTTGAGTTCATGCAATAGCAAGATTTTCTGAACAGGGAAATGATATTCTCAGTACTCTTCTCAGGAGGGAAAAAAAAATTGCTACCATGCCCCAAGGAGCACTGGGATGACAGGGTTCCTCAGACACAAATCCCACAAATTTCTCTAAAAGAGTTCACTCTGTTTGTTCCCAGGCAATCTTAACCCACTTAGACAGAAAGTAAAACAGGGAAGCACAAGGCACCAAATTTGGTTATAAAGAAACTTGCTTTAAAGGGATTTTCTTAAAACTATTAAATGTGTCTGATGTCCCAAACTCAACTGTCTTTGGACTGGAGTTACAGAGTGTTAAAGCTTTTATTTGGAATGATTGATACAGTGATGATCCCCAGCCATTTCTCTTTAAAAGCTCTGAGTGCCCCAACAGTCAGTCTCTCTTTGCTATGACCATCTTATACATTTCCATTTGCCAGCAGAATATGCCTCACATTTCCAATCTATACAATAAGCCATTGCGATTAAATATACCTCAGGCTCTCTATTCTGCCTTGTTCTATAAACACAATTACCATCAGTGTTTGTGTATTTAGATACTTGTATTTGATTTATGTGGACTACAGTAACATTAAATAAGATAATTCCACCTGTCCTGAGAATGTTCATCTTCATTCCCTACTGAATCTGGTTGGGATGCTTGCCTGCCTGCCAAGACTTAAATGGTAGACAACAACCCATCTTGGATACCTGACACTGTGGCATAGATTTCACCAAAGCCAATTCAATTAGAAATAGAATTTAGTGCCCTGTTTAGCCAAACCCCTGATCTTCACAGAATAGCTTCAGTAAACTACCATTTGAACATGAAGAGAAATTTATAAATATATCATACACTGAAATTTATCAAACAGTATAGCTTCCCCAAAAATTAAAAAAAAAAAATGAGTATCCGCTTTTCCATTGCAATCTTTCTGCCATATAATTTCATTGTCTTCCAAACTCAATATTTCCTAGATGGCTTTTATGATACATGCATAGTAAACTGCAAACAGACCCAAGTTAGTGTACACTAAGGAGTGGATGGCCAGGGAAAGTTCCCAGTATATACATGTAGACTCCTTGGGCTCCTACAAAGATGAGAGTTGACCTCTTTCTACTAAAAGAAATAATAGAGACATTCAAAAGCCAAGCTACAGGGCAGTGAGAAGATAAGGAGGTAAAAAAGCAGACAAACAAGGTTAGCCCTTCTCCTTTTGCCCAGGTCTGTGGATTGGTGATTTGTTGTGTGAGTTGAGGGGCTCATGGTATCCAAGGTAGAACAGCTGAGCCAATGCTAGAGTTGGCAAGGCCCACAGTGGGTCCCCAAAAGGATGGAAGTAGAAAATAGACCTGAAACTTCTCCCCCCCTCAATCTTTAACTCCCTTCACCTCTTCACCCTGACGACTCCCAGATTTGTATTCTTCAGATTCAACCTCTTCCCTGAACTTCAGACTCATTAATTCAACTACCAGCTGCACTTATATATGTTGCAGTCTTCTGAAATCAAACATCCAAATTAGAAACTCCTTCTTAAATCCACTTCTCCCAAAGACTTCTCCATGTAATTAAATGGCACCACCCTTCCCCCAGTTACAGAGTCCGAAAGTCTGATCATCTTCCTTGGTTTCTCTTTTCTCTGACGTCCTTTATATAATCTATTTAGCAAGTCCTGACACAGCTATGTTAGAATTATACTACAAACTCAATCACTTCTTACCAAATCTATGGCTAACACATAAAGCCAACCCCAATCATGTCTCCCCTAGACTACCACAGAAGACCTTTAATGGAGTTCCTGCTTCTGTACTTCCACACATTGTCTTGTGTCCCCAACAGTGAGGTCTCCGGGCAGAGCAGCCAGAAAATCAGCAAGCAAGAAAATCAGATTATCTCAGTCCTCTGTTTAAAAATGTCCCAATGACTGACCACCTGGTTTTGAAGAAACTGGAAAATCACTAGCAGACCTACAAGGTCCTATATGGTCTGGCCCTGCTTACTGCTTAGACTTCACCTTGACACAGCTGCCCCTCACGCATCTTGCTGCACCCTCACCCTTGCTGTGTTTTCAATATGGTCGGTGCTTTGCTGCTCCCAACACTGTACCCTAGCTGTTACCTCTTATCAAAATGTGTTCTCCACAATTTTTAAAGGGATAAACACTTCATATCATGTGGGGTTTTGTCCAAGTGCTGCCTCTTAGATCATCCTACCTAAAATAATCCTCACCTCCACCCTCTATACACTGACCCAACTACACCCAACTACATTTTTTTCCTTAGCATCCACACCACCTGAAAAATGACCTCTTTATTTGCTTGTTTAATACCTGTAGCTTTCAAAGGAAAATAATTCCCCTATGAGGTCAAGACTCTGTCTCATTTACCATTGTTTCTGCAAAACTTAGACCAGTGCCTGGCACATCATAGATGCTGAGTACATATTTGTTAAATCAAAACACTATCTTGGCCGGGGGGGGGTGCCTGGGTGGCTCAGTCATTAAGCATCTGCCTTCAGCTCAGGTCATGATCCCAGAGTCCTGGGATCGAGCTCCACATTGGGCTCCCTGCTCCACGGGAGGCCTGCCTCTCCCTCTTCCACTCTTCCTGCTTGTGTTTCTGCTCTTGCTACCTCTCTCTGTCAAATAAATAAATAAAATTATTAAAAACAAAACAACAACAACAACAACAAACCTACTATCTTGGGGTGAAACAAGATAGCTGCCAACCTTCCAGCCACAGTGCGTGATGACTGCATTAAAACTATCTGGAATTAGTTTAGAGGAAATTTCTATTTCTGTACACCCTCTTATAAATTCAATGCTTTTTGTGCATAGTTTCTTGTTCAGCTTTTTTTCATTTTTTTCTTTTTAATGAGTACAAATGAAGTGAATGACCATGACTCTTTTTGTTTTGTATAGCAATCATTCCCTTGAGTGTTGAAATGGAAAATTAGATACAAAGACATTTTTTTTCCTTAAAATAAAGGCCTAAGGAATGGTAGAAAAAAAGTGCATTGAGGCTAGAATCATAAATTCTGTGTGTGAGAGTAGATGTTTTTTAGAGAAAACCTCAACCCTATGCAGGAATTCCTGTCTCTGAATTAGCTATCAGGGCACCCTGTAAAGCTTTAGGCATAGGGCAACCTAAATAAAAGTCAGAATTTAATTAAACTTCCACATATGTACTGTAATGGATCTTGCTATATATGAAATAAAACAAATATCTTTTGCTTATGTTTTAAAATTCCAAATAAAAGACTAATATAAAAAGTGCCAATCTTGGCAACCACTTGAGAGAGTAGCTGAACTTTGGGTGTTCCAGCTAAAAAAAAAGACTAATAACACCCCCCCAAACCCAACACACACACACCACTATGATAAGGATTAAATAAGAAAAAGTAGGTGAATAGGTTTTGATTAGTGTAATGTGTACAGTCATCAAACATAAGGATCATCAAGAGGATTAGTCATCAAAGAGTTCCATCAAGTCCGGGAAAGCCCCAGATCAATTAGACACGGTTTAGCCCAGATGCACCCCTTTCCTTTGGTTTGGCAGAAAGACAATGTGGTGTTGCAGAACAAACACAGATGTGGGGGGGGCGCCTGGGTGGCTCAGTCGTTAAGCATCTGCCTTCAGTTCGGGTCATGATCCCAGGGTCCTGGGATCGAGCCCCGCATCGGGCTCCCTGCTTGGTGGGAAGCCTGCTTCTCCCTCTCCCACTCCCCCTGCTTGTGTTCCCTCTCTCGCTGTCTCTCTCTCTGTCAAATAAATAAAACCTTTAAAAAAAAAAAACACAGATGTGGGGGGCAGGATACTGGGACCATGATCTCAACTCCAGCATTAGCTCACTGGGTGCCCTTGGGTCTTTCACATTATTTCTCTATCCTTGATTTTATTATTTATTAAAAGAAAGAGCCTGAAGGTGTGATCTCTAAGCATCTGTCAGCTCTACACATTATGCTTTTCTTAATCCTTGGTTCAGCCATTGTACGATGCTGCTAAACCATGGGAACCTGAGTGGATGCTATCTATGCCCACTCCTTGTATTTCCTATCAGGACAATAAATTGAGGGAAATGTCTGTAGGATAAGAGACACCCTAATGGGCTGATAAATCAGTTTCAGCCTTGGCACTTCAATAAGAGTGCGGCCAGGTTTGAGAGATGAGCTGTGCTAGACCATGAGAGGTAGACTGTGGCCTGAGAAGTCATCTCACTGGACACACCCCTTTACCCCAATAGACAGAAACTGGATACTGAAGACAAAACAATAAAATTAGCCCTATTATACTGCTTTTCTCCAACTTCAGAGCAGCTTCATCTCACCTTTTGCTGTGTGAAGTGGAGATCTCTTTGTCTCTGTCTCTGACAGCCAACCAAAATACAAAGTCTAGTAAGGCAATACTAATGTTCTCGGTCTCTGTCTAGACTTCCACTATCTTGTTTTTTTTTTTTTTTTAAGATTTTATTTATTTGTCAGAGAGAGAGAGAGAATGAGCGCACAAGCAGGGGGAAATGCAGGTAGAGGTAGAAGCAGGCTCCCCACTAAGCAAGGAGCTTGATGTGGGACTCAATCCTAGGACCCTAGGATCATGACCTGAGCAGAAGGCAGACACTCAACCAACTGACCCACCCTAGACTTCCACTGTCTTGTATACCTACTGTTCTCATCTGCTGCTGCAAAGATTTTCCTGCTATAAGCACAAAACTAATAGAACATTTTTTACTTTAAATAAATGAATGAATAAATGAAGATTTGCTTTCAACCTAAAAAGAAAGTGAAATGGAAGAGTGAGCTATTTTCCCATATTTAGTTTCAGTCCTTTCTTCCACCTAGTGCTGAATCCTATAGAAAACAAATATAGGGAAATTATCTGACTTAATTTTGTAGATCTTATTGCAAAATATTTATTTTTAGTTTATTAAGACTGATAATCCTATCTTTTAACTATCTTAACACTGACCAAGATTTCCCATGCCTCTAGCATAAATTCAGGCTGACTCAATTGAACACCTTAAGAAAAAAGAGCAGATTTCCAGGAGTCACTAAAACCTAAGATGTAAAAAGGAAGAAGGTGAAAGAAGAGGAGGAAGAGGGAGGGAAGGGAGAGGAAAGGAAGGGGAAGGGGAGAAAAGGAAGAGGAAGGAGAAGAAGGCAAGGGGGAAGGGGAGGAGGAAGGAAGGAAAGGAGGGAGGGGAGAAAGAGGAAGGAAGGGAAGGAGGAAGGGAGGAAGGAAGGAAGGAAGGAAGGAAGGAAAGAAGGAAGAGAGAAAGAAAGAAAGAAAGGAGAGAGAAAGAAGAAAGAAGAAAAAGAAAGAAAAGAAAAGAAAGAAAAGGAAAGAAAGAAAGAAAGAAAGAAAGAGAAAGAAAGAAAGAAAGAAAGAAAGAAAGAAAGAAAGAAAGAAAGAAAGAAAGAAAGAAAGAAAGAAAGAAAAAATGAGTGAAAGGCTTTCCCGGTGAAAGAAAAGAAAAAATTACTATCAGGCAAGTCTTCAGCACTGTAAGAACACAAGCAATGGAATCTGCCTAAGGGTCTGGTTTAGGAATAAGCATCAGGTATAGCATGTGCAGTCCTCAGGAAACCACACACCCAATTCCTAGTAGAGTTGAGTCAAGCCTTTATCCTTCTACTATTCAAAAGTAGATCTCTTTAGTTTGGAGTATAGTATTTCCTTTTCCAACCACAGTATTAAAAGCCAAAGTTACGGATGCTCCAAAGAACTATTAACAATCCCTGTCTTAGTTTTGTTTCCTTCCAAAGGAAGACTGTAAGAATTAGTCTGTCTGTGCGTCAGAATTTCACTTGCTCACTGCCCATTCATCAGAGAAACTGCAAGCACATTTGGCAGAAGGATGGAGAGAACATGGTGGGATCATGCATCATCTCATATCCACCCAAATTATATTTTCTGCAGATCACAGATTATTATATTGGAAATAAGAGAGGAAATAAGTAAGCAATTGGTATCATGGAAGGAAGAAAAGCATGAGCCTCCATAACTTTGTAACTCTGGGAAGACTTTATGGATTATTATAGTAGTGAATATGTAGACAATCACTGAATTCTCAATGAGTTACACTGTTGAGCACCTCTTCTCTGCTCTGTACTATAACAATGCACAAAGAAATGTGTGACTAATGCTTGAATTAAGAACCTTATTTAATATGGTTCAAAGATCCCTAAAATCAATTCGAATGAATTTAGACCCCTTTGACAAAAATAAAGGCATCACTGACTTACCACTATTGCACAAAAAAGTAAGCTGTGAAGAGGTTTGTAGATGAGAAAATGAGTGACTGTTGCCCTAGTCAAGAAAGTTTATATAAGCCTGAGTAGCCTCATCTAATAAACATTGCATTAGGAATTTGAGTTTTATTATCAAGACCAGCAGACTTTGTAGGGTGCAAAACAACGCACTGGGATGCAGAAAGAAATTATTAAGACTTCCTATTTATAATATTAAGCTAAAAATATAAAGCAAATAAGCTTCACTCACATTGCCATGTGGATTGTCTCTGGAGCCCTTGCTTGGGTCAAACATAAGATGGTCCCACGTCCCATGGGGTAGACAGGTGTCCTGTGGGCACACTGAGAGCCCAAGACAGGGGCTTATATCTTTAGCCTTTCTTATTGGCTCACTTTAAGCACATTGCAACATGCTGTAGTCCTGTGGACCAGGTTGAGTGGATTTGTGTATTACATTAACTGGTTTTAATTAAACTATCATAAAATGGACAAATGGTTTAAAGGATTTTTTTCCCCAAGAGCTGCAGACTGAAGATAATACTAATAACGCAAGTAAAAGCAAGCAAGTCAAAAAAGGCAAAGCGGACACTTTCCCTTAACCTTGTAGGTAGTTCTTTCTTTATCAGCCGCGAGATGAAGCAAAAATAATGACTATGTAAGCAGTTCTGAGAAGGCATCAGCTAAAATTACTAGAAATCATCAGGAAGATTTTCTGAAATATTTACAGCTACTATTGTCAAGAATGAACTTTGTCTTAAATGTATCTTTTGTTATAAACAAATCATAGTATAAATTCAGCATGATTACTAAGACATGATAAATACTTGTTTTTAATAAAATACTTTTCTTTCATTCTATTCTCAAGTCTTTCACAAATAGTATAGTAGTATACATACTATATATAGTAGTATACTATTGATGGCTTAATATTGTAATTCATGGATACACTTTATAGATATTAATATATAATATAAATATAAACATTTGAGCAATCCCATATTCAATAATGTTTAACGCTAGGATTCCTGAAAAAAAAATGGAAACCATTGTTTTAAGAAAATGTTTTTAAATAGAGGAATAACCTGAAAATCTAGTTTTGGAAAGGTAACTAGCTGACTGAATTACAGGAAGTGGATTGTAGGAAAATGTAAGAGCAGAGTTATCCACCAAGAAGTTGATCAAAGCAGATCTCAAGGAATCAAGTAGACTTCTCTCTAGTTTCCACACTGCAAAATAGTCCTGAGTAAAAAAGTATTTGTCCTCAGGGAATTATCTTTTAGAAAAATAATAGAACCCAGAGAAAAAAACATAATAGGGTTAAAAACAAGAACAAGGGGACAAGAGTCATACCACCACTCTCCATTAGCTGCTCTGAGCTAGAACTGAGGGGAGGGGAAGGAGAAACTTCTCCCTCTCCTAGTAAGAGAATGAAATCTGCTCTTTCCCTTCCTAGGATCCCTGTGACTTATATTTGAAAGGATCTACAAGGCCAGCTTTCTGTGCTCCTCAAATTTTACTAGGCAAAGAAATCTGAGGATCTAATGAAAATGTGGATTCTGACTCAGTAACTAGATTGGGGCCTGGGAATCTGCCTTTCAAACAATCTCTCTGATGATGCTATTGCTGGTGGTCGGTGGATCCCATTTGAGGAGCAAGGCTTTAGAGCAATCATCTCCAAATTTATTTATACTTGTATTAAGTGCCATAGAAAATGTGAGAGCATACATTGCCCCATATTTGTGGATTTATTAATGTGTAAAGTAATATATATTTTATCACTTGCTACCAATATTATGGGTGTTATAAAATGCAATTAAAAGTAGAAAATTGCAAATGATAATATTTACAATAAATGTAAATAGAAGTTGTGATGTCTTCACCCACTACATAGGATCATATTTCATACCCCCAGGACAGGTACCCTACGCTGGAGGCTGCAGGCCTAGAAGGTGAATATTAGTTACTTGGTTTTCTTTTCTTTTTTTTTTGTCTGAAATGTGGGTAGTAACTCCAAGTGAATAGCAGTGCCTTAAGGTATTTATGTAAGCCAGCTCTCAAAGATTCCAAAATGGAAATTGGTTGAATCTTGTGTGTATTTCTAATATATAATTTCTTGTAAACTTAATTCTTTTTGAAAATAGCATGATTAGTCAATCACTAATTATTAACCCTTACACAACATGTTTAGGTTAAAATAAATACCAATTTTCAAATAAATACAGAAAACCTAGAATCAATCAAGTGCTTTTCTAACTAAGCTGAATTGAAATCATGCAAATTCCTACATAATCAAACACTTCTGTATTCTTCTGGCTATTTTTTATCTAGCGTGCATAAGAATTCCCTATGGAATTTGTTTAAAATACAGATTCTTGCGTCTTACAGATTCTTACTCAGAAATCTGAATGAAATAAGAACTAGAGCCCAGAAACAGACCCATAAATCTATGAAAATGTGATTTTTAAAAATATTTTATTTATTTATCTTAGAGAGAGTTGGAGTGTGGGAGGGGGGAGGTACAGAGGGAGAAGGGAGAGAGAGTCAGATGCTTAACTGACTGAGCCAGCCAGATGCCCCTATGAAAATGTGATTTTTAATAGAATTGGTATTTTTAATCAATAGGGAAATGATGGAATATTCAATAAATAGTACTAGAATAATTGGGTTTACATGGATAAAAATTAAAAGGAGTCATTTGGATCTCAGCAGGAAATAGATAGAACGTATGTATTGGATACTTTGAGAAAGGTTTTTTTTTAAGATTTTATTTATTTATTTATTAGAGAGAGAGCACGAGCAGGGGAAGCGGCAGGCAGAGGGAGAAGCAGGCTCCCTGCTGAGCAGGGAGTCCAATGCGGGGCTTGATCCCAGGACACTGGGATCATGACCTGAGCTGAAGGTAGATGCTTAACCAACTGAGTCACCCAGGCGTCCCTGAGAAAGGTTTAAAAAAAAAAAAACTATTTCTAGTGATGCTGGCAGGATACAGTGAAATGACAAACAATGTCCTACCCCAAGGCTAGAAACACAGAACTATCACTACCTCTAGTCCCAAAGAGGAAAAGGGTAAGGCTTACCAGAATCCAGAAGTAGAGCTGTTGGTTAAGAACAACCTTGACAGCAGATTTAACTGTGAATCTAGGGGCACAACCAGCCACAGGTAACACTTTGGGGAAGAAGTTAGGATATGTAACTATTGCGGTATCTATAAATACCCATCTCACTTCCTTCCCGCCCTCCAATTTCCTTTGCTCCCTCAACACCGGAAACCAACCAAAACCAGAGTTCAAGGGAGCTCTTTGTTGTACAAGATATAGATGAGTATTTCTGGGCAGAGGGCAGGGTGCAAAAAAAAGAGAACTGCCTGGAGGGACAAACATAAGAGATCCAGCAAAGATCACTAATGCACACCGTATATATAATCAACTCTAGATGCATTAAGATTCCTCTTCTTAATTCTGGTATCCTTAAAATGTGGTTTCTATTGGTTTAGATTTATATAAAATAATATACCTTGTTTTAGGAATCTTTGTGTTGTTCAGGGGAAAATTTCTCACCCCTAGTTAAAACAGAATCATTGTTTTATGGTTACAGTCCTTACCAAGATTCTGAACTAGTACAGTTTCTGCCTGTCTCTCCCAAGAACAAACCCAAAAGCAGTATAGAAGAAAAACCAAGACAGGTGAAAAACTGAAAAATCTCAAGGTTGCACACTTGTTTGTGTGGTATCATGGTTTTGTTGGAGGGTAAATAATGAGAGTTCTCTCGCTTATCCCTGACCATTGCTTTGGGATCAACTCATGATTCTCAAAGTCTGGTTCCAGGCCAGCAGCATCACCATCACCTGGGAACCTGTGAGAAATTCAAATTCCTAGGCCCTATCCCAGACAAACTCAATCAGAAATGGAAGGGGTAGAGCCCATAAATCTATGTTTTAACAAGCCTTTCAAAAAACGCTGATACTCACTGAAGTTAGAGAACCAGTGGGATAAACGATGTCAACATCTAGACTAGGGCTGTCAGATTTAGCAAGTAAAGTTATAGTATAGCCAGTTAAATTTGAATTTCAGATAAACAACAAATACTTTCCTTACTGTAAATATACTACAGAAATTCAAATTTAACTGTGAATTTTGCATTTTATTGGGCAACCCTATCTACATCTATATTCAGAACTCTAGTCCAGGTATCTTCTAAGGTAAACTTAGAACAGTTCAGAAGCACATTGATGGTGAGGGTCTGGGAAATTTAGATGAATACTAACACAGTACTAGTCAAAGCATGGTATTCCAATTAGAAGTAATTGGCTGAGAGCTTGTAAGAAATTCTCAGCCCCACTTTAGAGCCATGGAATCAGAAACTCTGGGGATGGGACCAAAGAATCTATGGTTTATCAAGCCCTCTAAGTGATTCTCTGTACCCTGAAGTTTGAGAACTATTGTACTAACTAATCTCAGGCAGTGAATTTCACCCCTTTCCTATAGGTTTCAGCAAACATAATGAGTCATGGGATATTTATAACCTTAAGCACTTACAAAAGTAAAGGAGAAAACCTCAAGATTAGTGAGCTAAGTGCCAATTTTTAGAACTTACCCATAGAATATCCGAAGAGGAAGAAGGAGGAGGAGGAGAAAAAGAAGAAGAAGAAGGAGGAGGAGGAGGAGGAAAGGAGGGAAGGAGAGGGAAGGAAGGAAAAGGAGGGAGAAGGAGACGAAGAGGAAGAAGCAGCAGCAGCAGCAGAGGAATAAAACACATTAAAGGTAAGGCATAAATTAATAAAATAGAAGGTAAATGCAATGATAATGTAAAAAAGAATATACCTGAATTGGTTCTTTGAAAACAAATTAAAATAGTTGTCTATTTTATCTCTTGCAAAAATGATCAAGAAATAAAACAAAAATAGGGCGCCTGGGTGGCTCAGTTGGTTAAGCGACTGCCTTCGGCTCAGGTCATGATCCTGAAGTCCCTGGATCGAGTCCCGCATCGGGCTCCCTGCTCGGCAGGGAGTCTGCTTCTCCCTCAGACCCTCCCCCCTCTCATGTGCTTGCTCTCTCTCAAATAAATAAATAAAAAATCTTAAAAAAAAAAAAAAAAGAAATAAAACAAAAATAACCTTAAAAAGGAATATAATAAAGATCGGGACAAAGGCAGAGTAGAAACTTACAAGAAGATAAGAGTATGTCAACAATTATATTACAAAAACTAAAAATTCAAGTGAAGTAGACAAATTCTTGAAAAATATAATTTATCAAAACTGAGTAAAAATGCAATCAAAAGTTTGGTGAATTTTGTAACTATTAAGAATTCTAGCAGTTAAAGAACACACTAAGCCAAGAGGGGTTTAGTATTAATTTTTATCCATTTTTCAAGGTGAAAAAAAAAAATCAGTGTTATAACAGAAGGATTAACCAGTGCAATTAGATTTAAGAAAAGAGAAAGAAAAAGTAGACTCAAAAGGAGAAAACAAAGGTGTCATCATTGGAAGATAATATAAGTGTAAACATAGAAAACCTAAAATAATATAGAGAAAATGTTTAGAAATAATGGGAGCTCTTGGCAAGATGGCTATGTTAATTTGTAAAAAAACAGTTGCTTAAATAACATAGAAATAATGAAGAATATAAAATACCAGTAAGATTGGCTATGCTGATATGTAGATTTTATTTATCAAATGACACCTTAAAGAAAGTGGAAAAAATAAGTTTCAAACTGGAAAAGGATATCTGGAATACAGAAAAAAAAAATATCAAAAATACATTTTAAAAATTCAAAAACTAACCAGAAACAACACCAAAAAGCAGAAAAAAAGTAAGCGAGAGAGTGGGGACGAGAATAGACATTTCATGGAGGAGTAAATGACCAAATAAACCTATGAAGAATTGTTCAACGTAATAAGTGATCAGTACCATGTCAATCACGACCACAATGACGTACCATTTTAAATGATTTAATTGACCAAACTTAAAAGTGACAATATCAAGTATTGGAGAGAAGTGCATTGATAGACTATTCTATACCTTGCTGGAGGAGGTGTAACTCAGGCAACTATTTTAGGAAAGGGTTTGGTATTTTGGAAATACACCGGTCTTCCTTGGGGAAGTGGGCGTGGCTATAGAAGCTGCATGCGCAGTGAGGAGCTGACCGGACTAGTCTGCAGGTTTTCCTTTCTTTCTCTCTTTCTTTCTTTTCTTTTTTTTTTCTTTTTACTTGAGTGTAGTTGACACACAATGTTACATTAGTTAGACAGCTTTTTCTTTATTGTGCATCAGGCCTTTTACCTCCCGGAGAAGGTGTTCCTTGTCCTTTATGGTGGACAGGAGTTACTGTTCTGGGGCTTTCTCTTGCAACAGAAAGCTCTAGCTAGAAAAGCAAATTCCACAGTGAGCTTATGTGACCAAGACTGGTCCGGATATGCTATGTCAGAGCCCTTTCATTTTATGTATGTTTGTTTGCTTGTTTGTTTTTCCCTGTCATTTTTTCAGGAGGAAGCGGGTATAACCTCAAATGATTCATCAGCCATTCTGAACTCAAAGTTCTCAGAAATTCCGTTAGAATGAGGACAGGGAGTGAGGACTGGTTTGGTCTCTTTGAAAAAAAAAAAAAAATGCTGATGATTTAGAAAGATGTGTTCCAGTGGTTTGAGTCAGGATTCTTAAATTATTTACCAGACTCAGGCTGAGCTGCTAGAAATGAACAAAAACAAACAGAATGAATCTAAAAGAAAATTGGGTTGCCAACAATTGAGGCTTTAAATAGCAAGTCTGCAGCCTCCAGTGCAAGGACTATATTCCTTACATCACAGTGGCTTTCAGGCATCCAAACCATGTACACATGGTAAGTACATTAAGACTTGTTGAAATGATAACAAGCGGAATTTTAAATAATCTGTAGAACGGCTTTCCTTTCTCACTCCTTCCTTTTCTCCCATTGGAAATGGTCACTTACATTCCCCAAGAGTGGTCTGAAATTTTAATTTAATTTTGTTTGTAAGACATTCTAACCTACTGAAATGAGAGATATAGTGAAGAATTGCATGCAGGCTTTTCTTCCTTTCTTTCTTCCCATGGCCCCATTAGGAAATTTTTTGTCCAAGCCATTGAAAGGGGGTAGCTTGATTAGGTTACATACACGATAGGCACCAAAATTTCCAGACATTCTGTCTACTGGGGCATCTAAGGTTTATCTTCACTACTATTCAAGATCTCCATCAATGAACTTCCCCCTTTGATATTCCTGTCCTTTTCCCACCCTCTTTGGCTGTACCCTAGCTTTCGATCATATCTAAAATCCAAATGCTATCCTGTCTGTGTCTTTATGATGGTTTGCAATGACCTAGCCCTGCCCTTCGTTCTCCCTGTTATTCACCTTTAATCACATTGCCTCTTGCTTCTGAAACATGTCAGAATCCTTGCCTCGGTGCTTTTCTTCCCTCTGCCTAGAATATTCTTACTCCTTCACCTGTCCTCTTTGGCTTCCATTTTAAGTATCATCCTTTCTAAGAAGGCATTTCTGAACTTCCCATGCAAACCCCTCGCACCTTGAGCTTTTCCATTAGAGAAATTGTCAAAATTGTAATCTTATACCTGTTTCTTGTTTAATGAGCCTCCAGTTCTGAACTAGGACAGGTATAGTCCTGATCTGGTTTCCCATGTGTGCAATCAATGCACAGTGCCTAAAAGTTAGGAATTTTCTAAAACATATTTACTGAGAAGGTAGAGTTTTAGGTAAATGAGGGCTGAAGTATGCACTTGAGGCATCAGCCAGCTCAGATTCAGTGGGTCATGTGTTGCAGACGTCTGAAGTATTAAACAACAGTGGCATTGCGTTCATCACTCCCCATTGGGTCGGCAGGCTCTTCTTACAGCCCTGGCTATTGGCCTCTGGTGGGATCTAATTCCACTGTGAGTTCTAAGGAGGAATTCTATCCAGTACAGTAGAGACCTGAGTATATTTCTTGGCTTTAGCATCTTCGGGTAAGTCACAAAAGCTCTCCGAGCCATATTTTTTTCACCTGGGAACAGGATAATAATACTGCTGCCCCAGGTCAGCTGGGGAGTGGTGGTGTGTGTTATATAAGACCCCTTAAATACTGATTGTGGAGCATAAGGTAGATGTTGGTTCCTTTCCTCACTGTTGCAGTTGTGCTTAAGATTAGGCCAAGTTTGAAGGCATGCAGTTCACAAAAGACCACCCTCACTTTGCCCACCAATTGCAAGTGAGGGATGGCGATTCTCCAAACCACCCTCAGGTTCAACAGTTTGTTAGAGCGACTCACAGACCTCACTGAAATCTGTTGTATGTATGGTTACACACAGTTTCACAGTGAGAAGACACATTAAAATCAGCCAAGGAAAGAGACATACAAAGAAGAGTCTAGGAGGACTCCAAGTGTGGAACTTCTAACCACCTCCTCTCTCTGGAGTCCACAAAGCATCAATGCCTCCATGTGTGTAACAATATGCATGGAGCATTACTAACCAGGGGCATGCACCAGAGCCTCAGTTTCCAGAGTTTGTATTGGCATGATTGATTGCCCATGTGACTGACCTCCATCTCCAGTTTAACTGATCTTATGTGATCCAAAATCCCCACCTTAAGGCATATTGTTACCATCTGGCTTGGTCCAAGGTCCCCAGTATGACCGAAGGCCCCAGACAAACAAAGATACTCCCATCAGGCATGCCATTCCAAGGGCTTAGAGACAAGCTCCTAGAAGACAAAGGCCAACTCCTCTTTGGGCAAAATAAATCATTTAGTACCCAAATTGGACACTGCATGTCCACCTATTTGGTCTTTAGACAAATCCCCAGTTTTAACATTCACCTTCTTCATCAATTCACCCCAACTTCTCTGGAAAATTTATTTTTCTTGCTACCTTCTCCTTGGCCTTTGACATGGACTCATCCACAAAATGAATGTAGGAGGTATGTTTGTTAATATAGTCTAAAAATTTTGTTGTACCTTTCTCAAGGTTCTCTAAAATGATCTTTTAGCTCAATTTTATGGCAATATGGTATAGTAGTGAGCTACTATATGGACTTTTGAGTCAGAATCCTAGCTGCCACTGACCAGCTCTGTCACCTTCAAAAAGTTCCTTAACCTCCCTGGCCTCCTTTTCCTTATCTGCAAAGAGGAAACAAATCTATTAGTATCTACCTCATGGAGTTGTGAAGATTCAATGACTCTATCGATATGAAGCTTGTAGAACAGTGCCTGGCATACTGGTAAATAATGTTTGCTAGTTTTTAAAAATTAATATTTATTTTCCACTATGCTTATATATCCTATTTGTCCCACTTGCCATTCTACTGCATATAACTTTAACTGGTCTCTCCATTAACTTATTCATTCACCAAATATTTATGAGTACCCATTACGTCCCAGGCACTCTCTTAAATTCTTAGACTAGAGCAAAATAATCACTTGCTCGTGTGATTAAACTTAAAGCTATTGGGGGGGAGGGTGTGAAGGGAAACCTATAAACCACAATTATATGTGTATATAATTCATTCAGCTATGAGGAAAGTAAGATAATGGAATAAGAGTATGAAGAACTTTAGATAGTAAGATAGTATGATCAGGGATGGTTATTCTGGGTGACATTTTGAGCCAAGATCAGTATATTGAAAAGGATCCAAACATTTGAATGTTTTGGTAGGATTCTTAGTTATTAATATATATTTTAGTTTCTATAAGATTAACTTTTTCTGGATCATGGGTAATCATTGTAGGACCCCTGAATTCCATGAGCATAAGCCCATTGCCTTAATTATTTTGCTGTAAAATCAGTTCCTTGGTCAGGTAATGCTGTTGAATAGTGCATTTACTCAGTCACAGCTTATATTGCCCATGGAAACATGGCAGGTAGTGAAGACAAATCTAAATCCAGGTTTGATATATGTCCTGGGGAAGACAAATGACTCACCCCTCCAGGAAGAAAGGGTCCCCATATCATCAGCCTCCCACTAGAAGTTTGGCTGGCCCTCCTGGTGTGTGGTATGGTAACAGGGCTCAGAGTTGGTCATACAACTACAAAATTTAGCACTCATTCCTGGCAGTCACCAAGTCACTGTAGGAGGAGAGCAGCCCATGCTGTTGAGCCCTGTGTAATCTCTATGCCTGCTTCCATGAACCCATTGAGCAAGCCCTGGATTTGCTGATGAAAATAAAATGTTATAAAATAGGTAGTCCATTTTGTCCACCTCATTACTGACATTCTTCCCTGATGCCAGGGACTTTTGGCGAGCATTTACTTGGAAAACAAGTCATGTCACTCAAGGCCCATTCTGACATTCCCTTCCATAAAATTATTACCCCAAATTCTTTATCACCAGCACACCAGACTCCTTCTTTTAAAATCCCTGAGCACCCAGCCAAAACAAAGCTTAGGAAAAAAAAAATAAAAGAGAGAAATGAAACTATCATAAAATAAATGTCACACTGGAAGCAGTAAAAATGAGAATTGCATTACAGAAAAAAGAGAAAGGACAAGAATGGCCTGAACAAAACATCAAAATTATATTGAAACAAAAATAAATAAACAGAACTAAAATACAAAATTAAAATAAAGAGAAAAGAAATGATAAATCTGGAAGACATAAATGTCATTATCTAACTGATATCCATGCAGAAGGGAGTTAAACAATTTGGACAAAACAAAATTTAGACAAAGCATTAACTATATAAACAACAAGCCTTTTCAGATCTAAAAATAAAATATATGAATTTAAAGATTTGAAAGGCACCTTAGGTCTTGGTAGATATATTGGATTTTTTTTTTAAAGTTTTTATTTATTTGACAGATAGAGACATAGCGAGAGAGGGAACACAAGCAGGGGGAGTGGGAGAGGGAGAAGCAGGCTTCCCGCCGAGCACGGAACCCGATGTGGGGCTCTATCCCAGGACCCTGGGACAATGACCTGAGCTGAAGGCAGACGCTTAATGACTGAGCCATCCAGGTGCCCCAAATATACTGAATTTTAAAGTTAAAGAAAGAATTCTTTGGATGTCATGCCAGGCACAAAATAATATCAGTTATAAAGGGGACATGGGGGGGAATTGACTGGCTCAGACTCCCCATAGCATGCACTAAAAGATGATGGATCTACACATAAAAAGCCTTTAGGGAAAGGAAGTATGACCAATAATTTTCTAACCCTCCAAAATATTGTTCTAATCCAAAGGTGACACTAAGATATTTTTGACCCTTCAAATCTTGGGAGTGTTATGAGCTCTCCCAGAAGAAACTCTAGAGAGAAAAACTTTAGTCAACCAAGAGAGGAATAGAAAACAAAGGCTAAAATACCCAAGGAAAGCACTGAATACATTCGGAGGAAAGACTCAAACAAGAGTGAGAATTTTTCAGAAATTATTCAGAAAAGAGGTAAGCATTGCAGGCAATGACTATGTGGAAGTAATATAACTAACGAAACAGGCAGGAAACAAAGAAAAAAAGGAAGAGTTCATGAAATGTTTGATCCCCTCACCTTTTTATACAAGGGTATCAAATGGCCTAATTTAAATCTAAAATAGTACATAATGAGATGTAGGAATGCTTAAGAGTATAAAGGTAAACACCAGAAAAAAATGAAGAAATAGAAAATAATTAACTAAAATCAAATGTAGGAAGGGTTGGTGGAAGTTAGCTTATTTTGTCATCACTTCTATCTGAGAATCAGCGGGTGCTATTTGAAGAAATAAGAGAATGGGTATATTTGATAAAATTATCTTCTGAAATTTATATGGCTTATATATCTTCTAAATTTAATATATAAAATTTATAGAATGTATATTTCATATTGAAACTTAGTTACTAAATAAAAGTAATTTATAAGTTAAATAAAATTAATATAAAATTTATATTAAATATAAATATAAAGTATAAAAAATAACGTAATGAAATAAAAAAATTAATTTTATTTAATTATGCTAAATAAAAATGATGGCTCCTCATTGTCCATGAGATACTACTGAGATTCCATAACATGGCAAACCCCATACTTCCTTGCATACCTTTCCAGACTCCTCCCCAACCAGAGCGTGTCCTGTATGCTATGTTCCTGTAGCTTGACTAGCGGCACATTCCCGAAAGGTATTTGCTTCCTGACTTCTGTGTGTATCATGTTATTCCATCGACCTCAATGGCTTCCTTTTTCCACCCCTGTGCCTTCCTCCGCTGGAATGTATTTTGGAGCTTTCTTTGAAAGCTTCTTTTTTTTTTTTTTTTTTTTTTTTTTTT
>NW_022589768.1:7940979-8056986 GCF_004348235.1 Phoca vitulina | reverse complement strand
TAACATATATTGCATTATTTGTTTCAGAGGTACAGATCTGAGATTCAACAGTCCTGCACAATTCACAGCGCTTACCAGAACACATACCCTCCCCAGTGTCCATCACCCAGTCACCCCATCCCTCCCACCCCACCCCCCACTCCAGCAACCCTCAGTTTGTTTCCTGAGATTAAGAATTCCTCATATCAGTGAGGTCATATGATACATGTCTTTCTCTGTTTGACTTATTTCGCTCAGCATAATACCCTCCAGTTCCATCCACGTCGTTGCAAATGGCAAGATCTTATTCCTTTTGATGGCTGCATAATATTCCATTGTATATATATACCACATCTTCTTTATCCATTCATCTGTTGATGGACATCTTGGCTCTTTCCACAGTTTGGCTATTGTGGACATTGCTGCTATAAACATCGGGGTGCACGTAGCCTTTCGGGTCCCTACTTTTGTATCTTTGGGGTAAATACCCAGTAGTGCAATTGCTGGATCATATGGTAGCTCTATTTTCAACTTTTTGAGGAACCTCCACACTGTTTTCCAGAGTGGCTGCACCAGCTTGCATTCCCACCAACAGTGTAGGAGAGTTCCCCTTTCTCCGCATCCCCGCCAACATCTGTCATTTCCTGACTTGTTAATTTTAGCCATTCTGACTGGTGTGAGGTGGTATCTCATTGAGGTTTTGATTTGGATTTCCCTGATGCCGAGCGATATTGAACACTTTTTCATGTGTCTGTTGGCCATTTGGATGTCTTCTTTGGAGAAATGTCTGTTCATGTCTTCTGCCCATTTCTTGATTGGATTCTTTGTTCTTTTGGTGTTGAGTTTGATGAGTTCTTTATAGATTTTGGATACTAGCCCTTTATCTGATATGTCATTTGCAAATATCTTCTCCCATTCTGTCAGTTGTCTTTTGGTTTTGTTGACTGTTTCCTTTGCTTTGCAAAAGCTTTTTATCTTGATGAAGTCCCAATAGTTCATTTTTGCCCTTGCTTCCCTTGCCTTTGGCGATGTTTCTAGGAAGAAGTTGCTGCGGCTGAGGTCGAAGAGGTTGCTGCCTGTGTTCTCCTTTAGGATTTTGATGGACTCCTGTCTCACATTGAGGTCTTTCAACCATTTGGAGTCTATTTTTGTGTGTGGTGTAAGGAAATGGTCCAGTTTCATTCTTCTGCATGTGGCTGTCCAATTTTCCCAACACCATTTGTTGAAGAGACTGTCTTTTTTCCATTGGACATTCTTTCCTGCTTTGTCGAAGATTAGTTGACCATAGAGTTGAGGGTCCATTTCTGGGCTCTCTATTCTGTTCCATTGATCTATGTGCCTGTTTTTGTGCCAGTACCATACTGTCTTGATGATGACAGCTTTGTAGTAGAGCTGGAAGTCTGGAATTGTGATGCCGCCAGCTTTGCTTTTCTTTTTCAACATTCCTCTGGCTATGCGGGGTCTTTTCTGGTTCCATACAAATTTTAGGATTATTTGTTCCATTTCTTTGAAGAAAGTGGATGGTATTTTGATGGGGATTGCATTGAATGTGTAGATTGCTCTAGGTAGCATTGACATCATCACAATATTTGTTCTTCCAATCCATGAGCATGGAACGTTTTTCCATTTCTTTGTGTCTTCCTCAATTTCTTTCATGAGTATTTTATAGTTTTCTGAGTACAGATCCTTTGCCTCTTTGGTTAGATTTATTCCTAGGTATCTTATGGTTTTGGGTGCAATTGTAAATGGGATCGACTCCTTAATTTCTCTTTCTTCTGACTTGTTGTTGGTGTATAGGAATGCCACTGACTTCTGTGCATTGATTTTATATCCTGCCACTTGACTGAATTCCTGTATGAGTTCTAGCAGTTTTGGGGTGGAGTCTTTGGGATTTTCCACATAAAGTATCATATCATCTGCAAAGAGTGAGAGTTTGACTTCTTCTTTGCCAATTTGGATGCCTTTGATTTCTTTTTGTTGTCTGATTGCTGTGGCTAGGACTTCCAATACTATGTTGAATAGCAGTGGTGATAGTGGACATCCCTGCCGCGTTCCTGACCTTAGGGGGAAAGCTCTCAGTTTTTCCCCATTGAGAATGATATTCGCTGTAGGTTTTTCATAGATGGCTTTTATGATATTGAGGTATGTACCCTCTATCCCTATACTCTGAAGAGTTTTGATCAAGAAAGGATGCTGTACTTTGTCAAATGCTTTTTCTGCATCTATTGAGAGGATCATGTGATTCTTGTTTTTTCTTTTGTTAATATATTGTATCACGTTGATTGATTTGCGGATGTTGAACCAACCTTGCAGCCCAGGGATAAATCCCACTTGGTCGTGGTGAATAATCCTTTTAATGTACTGTTGGATCCTATTGGCTAGTATTTTGGTGAGAATTTTTGCATCCATGTTCATCAGGGATATTGGTCTGTAATTCTCCTTTTTGATGGGGTCTTTGTCTGGTTTTGGGATCAAGGTAATGCTGGCCTCATAAAATGAGTTTGGAAGTTTTCCTTCCATTTCTATTTTTTGGAACAGTTTCAGAAGGATAGGTATTAATTCTTCTTGAAATGTTTGGTAGAATTCCCCTGGGAAGCCATCTGGCCCTGGGCTTTTGTGTTTTGGGAGATTTTTGATGACTGCTTCTATTTCCTTAGTGGTTATAGGTCTGTTCAGGTGTTCTATTTCTTCCTGGTTCAGTTTTGGTAGTTGATACATCTCTAGGAAATCATCCATTACTTCCAGGTTATCTAATTTGTTGGCATAGAGTTGCTCATAATATGTTCTTATAATTGTTTGTATTTCTTTGGTGTTGGTTGTGATTTCTCCTCTTTCATTCATGATTTTGTTGATTTGGGTCATTTCTCTTTTCTTTTTGATAAGTCTGGCCAGGGGCTTATCAATCTTGTTAATTCTTTCAAAGAACCAGCTCCTAGTTTCGTTGATCTGTTCTACTGTTCTTTTGGTTTCTATTTCATTGATTTCTGCTCTGATCTTTATTATTTCTCTTCTCCTGCTGGGTTTAGGCTTTATTTGCTGTTCTTTCTCCAGCTCCTTTAGGTGTAGGGTTAGGTTGTGTACTTGAGACCTTTCTTGTTTCTTGAGAAAGGCTTGTATTGCTATATACTTTCCTCTTAGGACTGCCTTTGCTGTATCCCAAAGATTTTGAATAGTTGTGTTTTCATTTTCATTGGTTTCCATGAATTTTTTTAATTCTTCTTTAATTTCCTGGTTGACCCATTCATTCTTCAGTAGGATGCTCTTTAGCCTCCATGTATTTGAGTTCTTTCTGACTTTCCTCTTGTGATTGAGTTCTAGTTTCAAAGCATTGTGGTCTGAAAATAGGCAGGGGATGATCCCAATCTTCTGGTACCGGTTGAGACCTGATTTATGACCTAGGATGTGATCTATTCTGGAGAATGTTCCATGGGCACTAGAGAAGAATGTGTATTCCGTTGCTTTGGGATGGAATGTTCTGAATATGTCTGTGAAGTCCATTTGGTCCAGTGTGTCATTTAAAGTCTTTATTTCCTTGTTGATCTTTTGCTTAGATGATCTGTCCATTTCAGTGAGGGGGGTGTTAAAGTCCCCCACTATTATTGTATTGTTGTCGATGTGTTTCTTTGCTTTTGTTATTAATTGCCTTATATAATTGGCTGCTCCCATGTTAGGGGCATAGATATTTACAATTGTTAGATCTTCTTGTTGGATAGACCCTTTAAGTATGATATAGTGTCCTTCCTCATCTCTTATTACAGTCTTTGGTTTAAAATCTAATTTGTCTGATATAAGGATTGCCACCCCAGCTTTCTTTTGGTGTCCATTAGCATGGTAAATGGTTTTCCACCCCCTCACTTTCAATCTGGGGGTGTCTTTGGGTCTAAAATGAGTCTCTTGCAGACAGCATATCGATGGGTCTTGTTTTTTAATCCAATCTGATAGCCTGTGTCTTTTGATTGGGGCATTTAGCCCATTTACATTCAGGGTAACTATTGAAAGATAGGAGTTCAGTGCCATTGTATTGCCTGTAAAGTGACTGTTACTGTATATTGTCTGTGTTCCTTTCTGGTCTATGTTGCTTTTAGGCTCTCTCTTTGCTTAGAGGACCCCTTTCAATATTTGTTGTAGGGCTGGTTTCGTGTTTGCAAACTCCTTTAGTTTTTGTTTGTCCTGGAAGCTTTTTATCTCTCCTTCAATTTTCAATGACAGCCTAGCTGGATATAGTATTCTTGGCTGCATATTTTTCTCATTTAGTGCTCTGAATATGTCCTGCCAGTCCTTTCTGGCCTGCCAGGTCTCTGTGGATAAGTCTGTTGCCAATCTAATGTTTCTACCATTGTAGGTTACATATCTCTTCTCTCGAGCTGCTTTCAGGATTTTCTCTTTGTCTCTGAGACTCGTAAGTTTTACTATTAGATGTCGGGGTGTTGACCTATTTTTATTGATTTTGAGAGGGGTTCTCTGTGCCTCCTGGATTTTGATGCCTGTTTCCTTCCCCAAATTAGGGAAGTTCTCTGCTATAATTTGCTCCATTTTACCTTCTGCACCTCTCTCTCTTTCTTCTTCTTCTGGGATCCCAATTATTCTAATGTTGTTTCGTCTTATGGTATCCTTTATTTCTCGAATTCTGCCCTCGTAATCCAGTAGTTGTTTATCTCTCTTTTTCTCAGCTTCTTTATTTTCCATCATTTGGTCTTCTATCTCACTGATTCTTTCTTCTGCCTCATTTATCCTAGCAGTTAGTGCCCCCATATTTGATTGCACCTCATTAATAGCCTTTTTGATTTCAACTTGGTTCGATTTTAGTTCTTTTACTTCTCCAGAAAGGGTTTCTCTAATAACTTCCATGTTTTTTTCAAGCCCAGCTAGTATCTTTAAAGTGATGATTCTGAACTCTAGATCTGACATCGTACTAATGTCCGTATTGAGTAGGTCCCTGGCAGTCGGTACTACCTCTTGTTCTTTTTGTTGAGGTGATTTTTTCCGTCTTGTCATTTTGTGCAGAGGAGAATAGATTAATGAGAGAACAAAATGCTAGCAGGGTAACAACGTCCCCAGAAAATATACTCTAAACAAATCAGAAAAGACCTGAAGCAGTGGGAAAAGAAAGGGAAAGAGAGAAAAAAGAAAAGGAAAGAAAAAAAGAAAAAAGAAAAAGATAAAGATAAAAACAAACAAAAGCAGAACAAAACAAAACAAAACAAAAACAGAATGTGATCAAATATGATCAGGCTGGATTATAGATCAGTGCCACACACTAGATTTTGGGTGTATTTTGGTCTGTTAAAAGAAAGTCCCTCCCAAAATTTTAAAGAAAGAAAAACTTATATATGTACAAAAATAAGGGTTGATATGATGAAGGGATGGAATATGACTGTAAAGATGGAAATTATAAAAAATTTTAAAAAAGGATTTGATAAGTTGTTTGAAAAAAGAAAGAAGAGGATTAAAAAAAAAAAGAAAGAAAGAAAAAAGGGAGAGAATGTGATCAGGCAGGGGAGTAGAAAAAAACCATACACTAGAGATTTAGAGTATATTTTGATCTGTTAGAAGAAACTATCTCAAGATTTTAAAGAGAGAACAACTTATATATATATGCCAAAAATACGGGTAACTACTATGAAGGGATAGAATATGACTTCCAAAAAGTGGTCGCTTTTCTGTTCAGAGAGTTGTTGCTCTTCTTTTCTTTGATCTCCTGTTGAGTTTGTAGGTGTTCAGAATGGTTTGATCCCTATCCAGCTGAATTCCTGAGAGGAGAGGAAATCCAGGTCTCCTACTCCTCCGCCATCTTGCTCCGCCCCCTCTTTGAAAGCTTCTTGATGCCTCTAGGTAAGATTAATTTTGTGCATTGTTTTATTTAATATATAGGATATAGCTTTATAGTTATTTAGGTCTTCTTTATCTTCTCTGCTATGTTGTATACCCCAACAGGGTAAAGACAAAGTTTTATATGTCCTTTTAATTCCAAGGCCTAGCACAGTTAACATGAACAATAAATGATCTAGAGTAGTGTCTACTGTATATATTTTCTTCATTGTTAAAATGTTATGTGAATAGACAGGCTGCTGGGAAGATCGTGGAGTAGGACGTCCCTGGGCTCACCTCTTGCCACTGGCAGCCTAGAGAGCACCCATGTCGGCATAAATAACCCAGAAAGCAGCCCGAAAACTGGCAGAACAGACTCTCCGCAGCCTGCAATAGACAGGAGGCCACAGCGAAGCAGATCCACCCCCTCTGATCGCTCTCGGCAAGATCCCATCAAAGCGGTGCCACAAGCCTGGCAGTGTGCGCGGCCCAGACAAGGGTCAGCACCACTCCAAAGTGAGTCCTGCCCCAGGGAGAGGGGAAGATAACCACATACTAGTCTGACTGTGACCCCAGCAGTGGGCTGGGGGCAGGCAGTGGGTCTGACTGCAGGCCCCACCCACCAACAAAAGCTTCTCAGGGGATGACACAGGGACAGTGCCTGCAGTTTGGTGCTACTGAATCTCTGGCAAATGCCTGGTCTGACTCAACTCAAGCCCAAGGCAGCCCGGAGCAGCCCACTAACACCACGGGCACCAGACTCTGCCCACAACAGGCAGAGAGTCATCGCAGACAACAGGACTGAAGGCAAACACATCCCAGCCACAATGGTAGGACACCCCTGGAGCAACACACATAGGAGACACTCCCTGAAGCACCAGGTTCTGGGGAACAGACATTGCACTGCAGGACCTCTTCTTCATAAAGTCACTACTTTCAAGTGCAGGAGACATAGCTGACTTTGCTAACACAGAAAAACAGACAACACAAGAGACAGAATGAGGAGACAGAGGAATATGTCCCAAATCAAAGAACAGGACAAAATCAGAGCAGGAGACCTAAGTGAAACAGAGGTAAGTAATATGTCTGATAGCGAATTTAAAATAACACTCATAAAGATACTCACTAGAATTGAGGAAGGAGTGCAGGACCTCCATGAGACCCTCCACCAAGAGATAGAAGACATAAAAAAGAACCAATTAGAGTTATTGGAGTCACTAAATGGAAATAAAAATAGACCATGCAGAATAAATAGCAAGCAAGAGGAAGTAGAAGAAAGGATCAGCCACCTGGAGGACAGAGTCATGGAAAGCAATCAAGCCAAGCAGATGAGAGGGGGGAAAATACACAAAAAGAAAACAGACCCAGGGAACTCAGCAACACTGTCAGGCATAACAGTCGCATGATAGGGATCCCAGAAGGAGAAGAGCGAGAAAAGGGGGCAGAAGATTTGTCTGAAGAAATAATAGCTGAAAACTTCCTGAATCTGGGGAAGGAAAGAGAAATCCAGATCCAGGAGGCACAGAGAGCCCCCAACACAACCAACCCAAAGAAGTCTGCACCAAGACACAAAGTAAATAAGATGGCCAAAAGTAGTGATAAAGAGAGAATTTTAAAAGCAGCAAGAGAAAGGAAAGCAAGTACATACAAGGGAAGCCCCATATGGCTATCAGTGGGTTTTTCAGCAGAAACTCTGCAGGCCAGAAGAAACTGGCATGATAAATTCCAACTGCTAAAAGGAAAAAATCTACAGCCAAGAATACTCTATCCAGCAAGGCTTTCATTTAGAATAGAGGGAGGGATTGAGTTTCCCAGAAAAACAAAAATTAAAAGCAAAACCAGCCACATCCCTGTCACACATGATGCCATTGGCCTGTGGGTCCCAAATTCACAGTCCAGCCACCCTTCTGCCCAAGTCAGCATGCACGGCCTGCCACCTGCTAAATGCCAAGTCAACACGCCTTCACCTCAGATTGCCAAGGGCTCAAATTGACACTCTTCCCCTCAAATTCCAGCCCCTGTGCTCAAGTTTGTGCACAGAAGTGGGCATAATTATAACAGCAGAATGAAGCAACCCAAACATCTAACTATTTCTGTGGAATATAGAATGGATAAAAAGAGTGTGCTACACAAAGAACAAAGAATCCAATCAAGAAATGGGCAGAAGACATGAACAGACATTTTTCCAAAGAAGACATCCAAATGGCCAACAGACACATGAAAAAGTGCTCAACATCGCTTGGCATCAGGGAAATCCAAATCAAAACCTCAATGAGATACCACCTCACACCAGTCAGAATGGCTAAAATTAACAAGTCAGGAAATGATAGATGTTGGCAGGGATGTGGAGAAAGGGGAACCCTCCTACACTGTTGGTGGGAATGCAAGCTGGTGCAACCACTCTGGAAAACAGTATGGAGGTTCCTCAAAAAGTTGAAAATAGAGCTACCATATGATCCAGCAATTGCACTACTGGGTATTTACCCCAAAGATACAAATGTAGGGATCCGAAGGGGTACGTGCACCCCGATGTTTATAGCAACAATGTCCACGATAGCCAAACTGTGGAAAGAGCCAAGATGTCCATCGACAGATGAATGGATAAAGAAGAAGTGGTATATATATACAATGGAATATTATGCAGCCATCAAAAGGAATGAGATCTTGCCATTTGCAACGACGTGGATGGAACTGGAGGGTGTTATGCTGAGCGAAATAAGTCAATCAGAGAAAGACAAGTATCATATGACCTTACTGATATGAGGAATTCTTAATCTCAGGAAACAAACTGAAGGTTGCTGGAGTGGCGGGGGTGGGAGGGATGGGGTGGCTGGCTGATAGACATTGGGGAGGGTATGTGCTATGGTGAGTGCTGTGAATTGTGCAAGACTGTTGAATCACAGATCTGTACCTCTGAAACAAATAATGCAATATATGTTAAGAAAAAAAAAAAGGAAGAAGATAGCAGGAGGGGAAGAATAATCAAAAGGGGAGACGAACCATGAGAGACGATGGACTCTGAAAAACAAACTGAGGGTTCTAGAGGGGACGGGGGTGGGAGGATGGGTTAGCCTGGTGATGGGTATTAAAGAGGGCACATTCTGCGTGGAGCACTGGGTGTTATGCACAAACAATGAATCATGGAACACTACATCAAAAACTAATGATGTAATGTATGGTGATTAACATAACAATAAAATTTTTTTTTAAAAAAAGGAGTGTGCTAGGCTGAGAACATCTCCAACAAGCACATCAAAGAACAATACATACAGCATTATTCTGGTTAGTTAAAAAAAAAAAAAGAAAAAAAAAAAACCTGGGAAGAATAAAACAAGATGAAACCAGAGAGGGAGACAAACCATAAGAGAATTTTTAAGCATAGGAAAGAAACTGAGGCTTGCTGGAGGGGAGGTGGGGGGAGGGGAGGGGGTAACTGGGTGGTGGGCATGAAGGAGGGCACGTGATGGAATGAGCGCTGGCTGTTGTATGCAACTGACGAATCACTGAACTCTACCTCTGAAACTAATAATACACTATATTGTTAATTAATTGAACTTAAAAAAAAAAAGGGAATCCCCCAAAAAATGTTATGTGAGTAAAAATTTTGTTTATAAATGAAATTATACACATATGTAGATAAATACAGATGATATAGCTATATTGAGACACACACTCAAGACTTGAAGGAAACAATGTTTTCATCCCCATTTACAAGCTCAGTAATACTTCACATAGTATTTAACATGGAGCTGAAATCCAATTATTACTTGTGAATTAATTTCATTCATGATCATTGGAAAGAAAAGAAATGCTGAAGACTTTAACAATCATTTTGCTGATTTTATATGAACAAAGCCTTTCATTCACCCAATAATATTACATTCTTCTCTAAAAGGTAAGTTGATTTTCTCAAAAGGAGAGCCTGACATTGCCCACAAGAAGTTTCTTTGTTCTACTCTCTTAATGATAGTTTACTGTCAAACACTTAATTTTCAGGATTATTTCTTTCTTTGGAAAATCAGAAAGCTATATATATATAGTTTTTTCTCTCTCTATATATATATATATTTTTCTCTATCTATATCTACATATCTATGTATATAATATATATCAGTATATATATATATATATCTACATTCTATCATATATGTAGATATCTATCATATCATATGTAGATATATATGTATATATATCTATCAAGACATATATATCTATATATAGATAGACAGATACACATTCTACCTATCATATAATATGTAGATATATAGAGATAGATAGAATATAGAATACAGATATAGATATATAGAGATATAGATATTCTCCCAGTATCCCAATATGATATTCTCCCAATTCCCTATAATTGCATTAGTCTAATTACTTAAAATCTGATGGCACATCATCTGGTCAGATCAACCAACTCATGTTCACATATTCTAAGAATTAGTTATTCTTAGCCTCTCACAAAAAGGACTTTTTGTAAAAGACAAAAGCTCAAAATTATCCTCTCATTATCTCTACTGTATTTCTTAAATTACAAAAAGTTTGATTTCAAGGAGTTCATCGCTTCAACCAGATCAATATACCATGAAACTTATGTTTTTAAATCATCCCCCCCCCCAGAAAAACTAGATCAATCACCGTCCTTGATGTCCCATCATCCCATTCCATGCTTCGTTGAGGATCCTCTTTATTTCTTCATTTGCACTAACTCAGTCTGTGTGTTTCCCCCCTTTCATGCTTCTTCTTGTAGAGGCAGTTTTCACCACTATGCAGTCCTCATGTTTATTGCTTCCTTCCTTCTCTCTCTGTTACTGATTTCCACTTGGCCTGCCCACCAGGGAGCGGCCCTTCATAAGGTCATGTTAGATGTTTCTCAAGAGTATTATCGTTTACCAGCCCAGTTAAAGAGTGTGTTTCAGAAGCTGGGAGGTTATTCAATAACTCTACTCATGTTTATAAAGTGAACTGCATGGAATGTTTATTGTGGTTTGCAGATGGGCTGCAGAGAAATTGTGCATCATGACCTCTAGGTAGCCCTGCCAGTTAACATAACTGTCCTTGCTGTTATATCAGTGTACCACAAGAAACAGGTCAACAGAGTTCACTTTGTTTAGTATATAAACCATCAACACCTCCAGGAACAGCCTTTTAAACAAATGTGACTCCAAAGCTAGTATATTGTAAATTCTTTTTTTTAAATTTTTTATTGTTATGTTAATCACCACACATTACATCATTAGTTTTTGATGTAGTGCTCCATGATTCATTGTTTGTGCATAACACCCAGTGCTCCGTGCAGAACGTGCCCTTTTTAATACCCATCACCAGGCTAACCCATCCTCCCACCCCCTCCCCTCTAGAACCCTCAGTTTGTTTTTCAGAGTCCATCGTCTCTCATGGTTGGTCTCCCCCTCCGATTTCCCCCCCTTCATTCTTCCCCTCCTGCTCTCTTCTTCTTCTTTTTTTTTTTTAACATATATTGTATTATTTGTTTCAGAGGTACAGATACGAGCTTTAATATCATATGATCAAGATAAAGGCAATCTTCTTTGTCATTCTAGAATATCTATATCAGACACATATTCCATTGCTAATGTGGACTCCCATTCTCCATATC
This sequence comes from Phoca vitulina, assembly GCF_004348235.1. NCBI lineage: Eukaryota > Metazoa > Chordata > Mammalia > Carnivora > Phocidae > Phoca > Phoca vitulina. Next base: position 8,045,582 of record NW_022589768.1, on the reverse strand, counting down.
CAACATTCTACCCAGAAGCATGTTCTAAGACCCCATTCAGCTCATAGCAGTATTGAGAGCAACTTTTTGGAATAACTCATTATTTCATGGATTCTTGATGGACTTATGCTATAAAAAGATATGCCCAACCCCCAAGCCATGGAGCCCTCAATTCAATGTCTCCACTGATCTTGTACAAGTCTAGAGTTTATAGTTTCAATCACAACTGAGAGATGAAACAAAATACAGCAGAATTGAAGATGGTTTAGAGGAGTGTATTGTGCAGAGAAAACAAACACAGACACAAAATTCACTTCATAAAGAGAACTTTAAAAATCTGGCAAACCAAATATATTTAGAGACCCCATGGATCTCTGAGGCAGATACTAAGGCTATCAAAATGAAAAAAGAATATTAAACAGGCCTTGTTGCTTCCTCTCTCTACCTCCCTGTTCACGAAAAACATTGACAAGATAGACAAGTGATTAGCAAGTGGCTCAAAATGGGAAAAAAATAAGGTGGTTTTTATTGATCCCAAAGTGGAATTTTTTTTTTTTTTAATAATCTCTATGCCCAACTTGGGGCTCGAACTCAGGACCCTGGGATCAAGAGTTGCATGCTCCACCCACTGAGCCAGCCAGGAGTCACACAGTGGAATTCTTAAAACCAATTGAGAATTGATTTAGTTTCCATCTCCAATGACATCTACCTCTGCTTTTTGAAAACATAATCACTCCAGTAGGTTACATGCTACATATGTATTTGCCAGGGATTTTGTCCAACAAGTCAGTGAAAGATATCCTGGGAAATATTTGTGATGTACTCATCTGCTCAATTACTTGTCTGAGGTATGAAGTCTGAGGTTGAAGGTTAGTCAAGCCCAGAGGAATGAGAACAAATGGAGGGTACACATTAACACAGCCCAAATTTTCAAAAACAAATGAGTACAATTAAGTTGCAACATGTATCCCATTCTCTTCTTTTGAGTGAGGGAAGTCCTTGCCTTTAATTGTCATTGGGTTGATGTATAACAATATCCTTTTTATCAAACTGAGGACAAGAAACAGCAGGTGCTGAGACAATACCACTATTATTATTTTTTTCCTTTAGAAACTCGTGTGTGTGTGTGTGTGTGTGTGTGTGTGTGTGTGTGTGTGTGTATTTGTAACTGCAGCAAATAACACACAGGAAAATCCCAGACATACAGATTTATTCCTCATAAAAGTGTTCTTTCAAGCTTAATTCAGTGTGAAAGCCATTTCTGTGAAACCTGGTTAATATTAACCTTAACTCAATCCTATTTTGAACTAAAGATAAAGGAGGAGATAGGGACGTTGAAAATTTCTTTTTTTTTTCAAATTTTGTAAGACAAATGAAAGCACTTGAGCGAGCCTACCCCCTTGAAGATCAATGACCCTGGTGAGGCTAATTTACCCCAATTCTCTCACTCTAAATTTAAAAAGACCTCAGTAACTGGAAAGACTATGTGATTAACTGGCTGGGAAGATTAACCATGATAAGAGTGGTCTGGTGCTTGCAGGTTTCCCCTCAGTTGCCTATTTGTCACTTGTAGAATATACTCTGTGCCTAAGAGCTGCATCTCAAAGGTCTGGGTGATTCTTTCATAGAGATTGATCATCGTGGCATGAGGGTGGGGAAGGATATTTCAGGTCTTAATGAGCTTGTGCTTCCAGGGGAAATGTGAGATGTCAGTGGGACTCTAGGTACTCAGCTGTTATGGGCAAGTCCAGATGACATCGTCCCATTTCTTTTCACACCATAATCCAGATTTCCCATGGAAGATGGTACCACTTTTGGCTTCTAGACATTGTTCTCCATTTAAGATTGACACTGTCTTGGGGCGCCTGGGTGGCTCAGTCGTTAAGTGTCTGCCTTCGGCTCAGGTCATGATCCCAGGGTCCTAGGATTGAGCCCCACATTGGGCCCCCTGCTCCGTGGGAAGCCTGCCTCTCCCTCTCCCACTCCCCCTGCTTGTGTCCCCTCTCTCACTGTGTCTCTCTGTCAAATAAATAAATAAAATCTTAAAAAAAAAAAAAAAAGATTGACACTGTCTTTACTACAGTGAAAATGAGGGTTAATTGAAACTATTTCTTTTTACTACTTACATTTTTTTGTACTTGTTTGTGGCCATCATTCTATGGTCATTTTGTGAATGCTTGTCTCATGCTTCCAACAGGAAACTAGTCATCATAGCACAGTCCCTAACCCCATCCTGCCTTTTCTCTGGCATTTTTTCAACCCAATCCTTCCTCACCTCACAAGTCTGAATGTACTTTCCACTTGGGCGAGAATAACAAAGACATCACACGAGCCAAAGCTGAATTAGCATGTTTTCTAAAGTTATGTGATATTTAATGAAAAATTCTGCTGGTGCACAAATAAATTCGCCTCTTTATTTATTTATTTTTTTAAGATTTGTTTATTTATTTGACAGAGAGAGAGAGAGCACAAGTCGGAGGGGCAGAGGGAGAGAGAATCTCAGGCAGACTATGAGCTCAGCGTGGAGCCTGATGCAGGGCTCCATCTCAGGACTCTGAGATAACGACCTGAGCCAAAACCAAGAGTCAGATGCTTAACTGACTGAGCCACCCAGGTGCCCCCACCTAAGTCTTTAGATGCATGCACTTATTTGTATACTTATGCTCAGGAATAGCATTCCTGGGAATTTATCTTAAAAAATGATAATAATACTTCAGCAGATATGAAAACAAACACAGCATTTATAAAATATTCTAAAGGCTATTAGAAGCTATCTAATTATCTAAATTATCTTACCTAAAATTATCTAAAAGCTATTAGAAGGTATGTAAACGTCCACCTATAGGAAAATAGCTAAGTAGATGGTATACCATTTAATGGTATACTTAGGTACACATTAAAAAATATAATGATTAAGATAGTATAGGAAACCAAAATAGTTTATAATGTAGTGTTAATTAAAAAGCATTATATAAAATAATGCTATGTTTTATAATTATAATGATATGAAATATAACCATGCAGGTCAGGAGTACACAGTAATATGCAAAATGGAAAACAGTTGCTATGTTTAATGAGGACGTTGTTAGTGAATTTTTTCAGAAATCTTTATTACTATTGTCATTACCTTGTTTTTCTGTTTGTTTGAACTTTATTTTACTGGTATTTTTAACTATAAAATATGTCAATGTTCCTGTATCAAATCTATTTGTATAGTCTTCGGTTCTTCCAGCTAAAGATGATAAATGTTGAATGAAATGAAACTTACAGTTTAAAATTTATTACTGAAAATTCACAAAACTATCAAGAGTAAAAGAAATTTAAATAGTTAACAGTTCAAATTATGTTTTCATAAGTCTGTAGCATTTATAGTCCATAAGATTATTAAAGCTCAAATCTGCACTAAGACTTTTGGTTTACCCTGTCTATAAGTATGCACCCATATATTGTTTTGCCTAAACCATTTGAGAGTAAGCTAAAGATGATGTGCCTATCTACTGAAAATTCTTCAGTGTGCATTTGCCTAGAAAAAGAACACACTCTGATATAGCCACAGTACAATGCTCAAATTTTTAAAAATTGACATTTTCTGTTACTATTATCTAATCAATAATCCATATTCAAATTCTGTCCAACATCCCAATAAGATTCTTATAACTAGTTTTGCTTTCTCTTGGTATTTAAGATCCAACCCAGGATCATGCAGTGCTTTTAGTTGTCATAGTTCCTTAGTGTCCATTTGTAGAGTGTCCTTCACTTGGGTGTGTCTGATCTTTTCTCATGACTTGACTCAAGTTAAGTGTTTTTATTTATTTATTTATTTTTAAAGATTTTATTTATTTACTTGCGAGAGAGAGAGAGAGCACAAGTAGGGGAGAGGGGCAGAGGGAAAATGAGAAGCAGACTCCCTGCTGAGCAGGGAGCCTGACATGGGGCTTGATCCCAGGACCCCAAGGCAATGACCCAAGCCAAAGGCAGACGCATAACTGACTGAGCCACCCAGGCGTCCTGCAGGTTATGTGTTTTAGTTGGAATTCCACAGAAATGATGAAGTTCTACATATCTTTTTTTTATTGTTAATGAAAAGGAGAAATGAAGAAATATTTAAATCTTTTACTATATGTAACCACACCCATAAAATAGTAAGTCACTGAAGGTAAATTATATATTTTTACATTGAAAAAATGAACTCTAACAAGAAAATGATGCATTGCAGGGTGTAAAGTGTGCTTCCTAAAGAATGCCATTGGAGGTAGAGTATTAAGGGCTCTAGGATCAGCAAGTGAAGCAAATCTTTCCACCAGATGAGGAGTTTGGATGGATTTAATTTCCAGAACCTTGTTTACAACTCCTATTTCTTTGGCTCAAGAGCAATGGTGAGGGGCACAGACCTTTGAAATATAGTTTTGGCTCAGAACAATCTAATCAAAATGATGCTCTCTTTTACATCTCAAGATCATTCCAACCGTTCTCTAGCTTGTGGCCCTGCTCAGCTTCAGCTCATGAGTTTCCAACTAATCCAACAAGGAACTAGCTTCCGGGATGGGAACATCAGTAAGCAAAGCCTTTGTGGAGCTAGTGATGCAGCTCTGCCATTATCAGGGATTCTTCTAGAAGAGACAATGGCGTCACAGCACGGTGATCAAACCTGAAGACAGGTTTGCTTCTAGCCTGGCAATAACAAAATTCAAGCAGTCGTATGTTAAGAAAATGTGTTCTGGATGTCATAGAGAATAAAGAAAAACATCCTGAATTTCATGTTTTTCAGACTCTTTTTTTTTTTAAGTAAGCTTTATGCCCAACGTGGGGCTTGACCTTATGACTCTGAGATCAAGAGTTGCATGCTCTACCAATTGAGCCAGCCAGGTCCCCATATTCTTTCTTTTTCAATTTAATTAAATTGATATATAATACTACATAAGTTTCAAATGTACAACATTATAATTAAACATTGGTATGCATTTGTTCCTGATCTTAGAGGAAAAGTTTTCAGTTTATTGCCTTTGAGTATAATGTTAGCTGCGGGTTTGTCATATATGACCTTTATTATGTTGAGATACATTTTCCCTCTATACCAACTTTGTTGAGAGTTTTTATCATAAATGGATGTTGACTTTTGTCAAATCCTTTTTCTGCATCTATCAAGATGATCATATGATTTTTATCCTTCATTTTGTTAATGTGGTTTATCACGTTGATTGATTTACTTCAGTTGAACTATCCTTGTATCTGTGGAATAACTCCCTCTTGATCATGATCTATAATCCTTTTAATGTGTTGTTGAATTTAGTTTGTTAATATATTGTTGAGGATTCTTGCAGCTATGTTCATCAAGGATGTTGGTCTATAGTTTTCTTCTTTTTGTGGTATCCTTGTCTGGTTTTGGTATCAGTATAATTCTGGCTTCATAAAATATGTTTGAAAGTGTTCCCTCCTCTTGAATATGGTGGAAAAGTTTGAGAAAGGTAGGTATTAAATCTTCATTGACTATTTGGTGGAATTCATCAGTAAAACCATCTGGTCCTCAGCTTTTGGTTTGGGGGATTTTTTTTTTTTTTTTTACTGATTCAAGCTCCTTACTAGAAATCAATCTATTTAGATTTTCCATTTCTTCATGATTCAGTCTTAGAAGATTGTATGTTTCTAGGAATTTATCCATTTCTTCTAGGCCACTCAGTTTTGTTAGCATATGATTGTTCATAGTTTTTTTTTTTTTTAATGATTCCTTGTATTTCTGTGGCATCAGTTGTAACTTCTCTTTTATTTCTAATTTTATTTATTTGAACCCTCTCTCTTTTTCTCTTGGTTAGGCTAGCTAAAAGTTTGTCAATTTTGTTTATATTTTCAAAAACCCAACCTTTCATTTCATTGATCTTTTCTATTGTCTTCTTATTTTCTGTTTTATTTCCACTTTGATTTTTATTGTTTCTTTTATTCTACTGTGCTTGTTCTTCTTTTTCTAGCTCCTTTAGGTTTATATTTAGATTGTTGATTTAAGATTTTTGTTTGTTTGTTTGTTTCTTAAGGTAGACCTGTATTGCTATAATCTTCTCTCCTAGAACAACTTTTGCTTCATCCCATAGATTTTGCTGTGTGGCATTTCTTTTTTTTTTTTTTTTTAAGATTTTATTTATTTATTTTAGAGAGCAAATGCAAGCAGGGGGAGGGGCAAAGGCAGAGGGAGAGAGAGAGAATCTCCAGCAGACTCCCCCTGAGTGAGGAGCCCCACATGGGGCTCAATCCCACAACCCTGAGATCATGACCTGAGCCAAAATCAAGAGTCAGAGGCTTAACTGACTGAGCCACCCAGCCACCCCTTGAGTAGGGTATTCCTGTTTTCATTTGTCTCTATGTAGTTTTTTTTTTTACTTTAATTTCCTTGAGGAGTCATTGGTTGTTCAATAGTATGCTATTGAACTTCCACATTTTTTTTTAAGTTTTCCTACTCTTCTTGTAATTGACTTCTAGTTTCAAACCATTGTTGTCAGAAAATGCTTGATATTATCTTTCTTGAATTTATTGAGACTTTTTTTTATGCCTAATATGTTATCTATGTTAGAGAATGTTCCATGTGTACTTGAGAAGAATGTATATTCTATTGCTTTTGGATGGAAAGTTCTGTATATATCTATTAAGTCCATCCATCTAATGTGTTGTTTAAGGCCAATGTTGTCTTATTAATTTTCTGTTTAGATTATCTATCTATTGATGTAAGTGGAGTTTTAAAGAACCCTACTATTACTGTATTGCTGTCAACTTCTACCTTTAGGTCTGCTAATATTTGATTTATACATCTTGGTGTTCCTGTGTTAGATGCATAGATATTTATAAATGTTATGTCTTCTTGCTGAACTGGCCCTTTTCTCATTATGTAATGCCCTTCTTAGTTATTACAGTCTTTGTTTTAAAATCTATTTTGTCTTAAATTCATGTAACTACACCAGCTTTCTTTTTTGTCTCCATTTGTATGGAATACCTTTCTCCATCTCTTCACTTTCAGTTAGTGTTTGTCCTTATACCTGAAGTGAGTCTCTTGTAGGCAGCATATAGATGAGTCTTGTTTTTTGATCCATTTAACTACTCTATGTCTGTTGATTGAAGAATTTAGTCCATTTACATTTAAATTAATTATTGATAGATACGTGCTTACTGCCATTCTTTAATTGTTTTCTGGCTGTTTTTGTAGTTCCTCTGTTCTTTTATTCTCTTTGTCTCTTTTCTTGTGGTTTGATGACTTTCTTTAGTGTTATGTTTAGATACCTTTCTTATTTTATTTTGTGTATTTACTATAAATTTTGCTTTATGGTTGCCATGAATTTTGCATGTAATATCCCATATATGTAACAGTTGGTTTTAAACTGATAGGAATTTAAATTTGAACACACTCCAAAACTTTACATTTTTACTCCCACTCCACATTTTATATTTTTGATGTCACATTTTACATCTTTTGTTTTATGCATAATAATTATAGTTTTTATTAATTTTACTACTGTCTTTTATCATTCATACTTGCTTTATAAGTGATTGATCTGCTATCTTTGCTATATATTTACCTTTTTAGTGAAATTTTTACTTTCATATATTTTTTTGTTATTAATTAGTGCCATTTCTTTTCAAAGGTCCCTTAACTTATCTTCACTTTTTAAAATTCTTTTTTTTCTTTTGGCTGCTCTGTCTGGGTGAATTTCATTATTTTGTTCCCCAGCTCTCTGATCTGTTTTTTTGCTTCATCCAGTCTGCTGTTGAATCCCTCTAGTGTATTTTCAGTTCAATTATTCTATTCTTATTATTCTATTATTCAGCTCTGTAACGTCTGTTTGATACTTTAAAAATATTTTGTATCTCTCTGTTGAGGCTCTCCCTGTGTTCAGACATTCTTCTCCTGAGTTTGGTGAGCATTTTATGACCATTACTTTGAACTTTTTACCAGGTAGATGGCTGATTTCTGTTTCATTAAGGATTTCTTCAGGGGTTTTATCTTGCCTTTCATTTTGTTTGACTCTCTGTGTTTGTTTTTAAATATTAGACAATTCAGCCACCTCTCCCAGCCTTGGAGGAGTGGCCTGTGGGGCTCAGAAGTGCTATTTCCCCTGGACACATATGCCAGGTGCTCAAGGGGCATCCCTGTTTGAGTTCCATGTGCCCTCCTGCTCAGGTGGGGCTGTAACAATGGGGCAGGGGTTGGCAGGGCTCTTGCCCAGTCCAGCTGTGATGCAGCTGTAGCGTAAGAGTGGGCAGGGCCCTCAGCAGGGCATGTCCTCCAGTGTCAACAAGCTAGAGGAAGAGTTTCAAAATGGCCCCCACCAGCCCTGGCACCGAGTTAGGATGAGATCACAAAAAATGGCACCTGCCAGTGTTTCCATTCCTGCAGAAAGTCCCAACAAGTTCCTGCCTCTTCAGCAGACACTTCAAGATTAGTAGTGGGTCTTCTTCATGTATGGGCTAGGCACTTTTCAAACCAGTGCATTTGAGTTGGGTCCCAGAGTGAGTAAATCAGTACACTTTAAGAGTAGTTTCTCCATTCCCTACAGTTCTATAGTTTTCTTGGATGTAATCCCCATTGGCTTTCAAAGCCAGGCATTTAGGGGGCTCATCTCTTCCACTCAGAATTTAGGGGTTGGTGTGCCTGATGTGGAGCACAAAGCCCTCACATCTCAGGGAAAAGTTTCATACTTTACGATCCCTCCCAATTGTGGATCACTGCCACTGGATGGTTTTGGTTTTGTGTTTTGGATTTTTTTTTTTTTCTTTTTGGTGAGACTATCCCTGCCTCTCTTACCTGTTTCAGTGTTGGCCTTTTATCCTTTGTTGTGGAGATTCTGTTTATCCAGCTTTCAGGCCTTTTTCAGATAAAATTATTCCATATGTAGTTGCAAAATTTCTTGTGCCTGTGGGATGAGGTGAGTTCAGGATCTTACTAGGCCACCATCTTGAACCTCTCCAGGCTCTCTGTTATTGGAATCATACTCACAGTAACCCCTCTGCTTTCTGCAAACAATTCTTCTGGGACATGATGCTACTTGATTTATTTATTTAGGTTCCTCTGCATTATTCCAAAGCAAATCTTTACAAGTTATATTTGAAGAGATATGAGCTGGGCAGACCTTTAGAAAAGAGAATTCATTCAATCCACAAAAGCCACTATTAACTTCCCTGCCAGCATTTCTGCTTATTCCATTTATAATGCATGTTTGTTCAACAAAAGAAGTACACAATCACCATTACACATCCACATATGTGACACATGGTCTGACTACATCTCACCGTTCAAGCTATGATTTTAAAAAAAATCCTAAGTGAATGAATACTCTTTCTCACTGTTCTTGCCAATATGATGCTTAAAGAGTTCTTGTTTATATTTCCAGCTGAGCATCACTGAACAGAAATATGCAAGGTGGGGTCACCAAATGCCAACCTTCTCATCATAATATAGATGAGAGAAAGAAAAGGTGGGAAAATCAAACAGGCTTAAGCAGAATGACTCTGTTCCCAGGGCAAAGAAAGGGAGTCAGGCTGCCATCCTTTGCAAACTATAACAAGCCTAGGCAGGACAGTAGAAACATAAGCAAAGAGAAAGAAAACAAACAAACAAACAAAAACAAACAAAAAGACTTGGGACACTATAAATTAGCTATTGCTATCTAATGAAACATCTCAAAACCTAATGACTTAAAATAATAGTTTAGTATTTTTCACTAGACCATGGACTCTTTGGGCAATTCTTCAAATCTGGGCTGGCTCAGTAGGCTCATGCATGCATTTTTGGTCAAGTGCAGGTCAGTGATGAATTGACTGATCTTGGATAGACTTTGTTACAGATGTAGGCCTTAGCTGGAACAGCTGGGCTGACTTGACTTCGTTCCATGGGTCTCATCCTCCAACAGGCCACCCCAGACAAAATCTTATGACAAAGGAAGAAGAGCAATAAGTAGAGCAGAAGCATGCAAGGCCCATGAAGGCTCAGAACTGTCACAGCATCACTTCCATTACATTCTACTAGCCAAGTGAGTCCCAGGAAAGCCCATATTTAAGGGAAGAGCTGCAAAGTCAGGTTGTAAGGGAGACAGATTCAGAGATAGAAATGGAGTCAGTTTTGCAATCAATATATCATAGGGATGTTTAGGAAAGAGCTAACAGATATATTTGGCTGAACACTATGACTACAGATGAAGGGCAGTGGGGGGGGAAAAAGCTGGGCTTATAATTAAAGGCATAATTAGGCTTAATATATTTTCAACTGGTTGCCAATGGGAGAAGAACAAAAGTGATAGGATTGAGAACATTAATCTGGAAACATGGTGTAGAATTAATTGGAGTAGGAAGAGACAATGGGTGGAGAGCCCAGTTAGTAGGCTATTGGAGGGGAGGAGTGAGGATTCATGTGGACCAGAGCCCTGAAGGCAGAGGCAGAGTTGAAGAGAAGCAGGCAGGCTTGAGAGACCTAACAGATAGAAAATCACAGGACCTGGTATCTAAAATCTACAGAAGAAGAGAAACCTAAGTTTCTCTGAAGAGAAGAAACCTGTCCAGGTTTAATGCTGATGAGATATTTAGACAGTGAATATACGTAGTAGAACATCTCAAGAAATGATCCAGAAGGTAGGAGATCAGTTCATTCACTGGGAGTGTTGTGTTTAGTACTCAGGATAAACAAGGTATGCTATGTTATATACAAAGTAACCTCAAAGACTCAGTGGCTTATCACAACAAAAACCCATTTCTCCCAAATGCACCGTGACCCATGTGAGTCACAGGGGCACTATTCCACATAGACCCTCCACAGCCACCATGGGTAGGAGCTCTACCATCTTGTAGCAGTGCTATCTTTAGGGTAATTAACTTGTTCCAATTTTCCTGGGACTTTCCATTTTAACTCTGAAAGCTCCAGATCCCAGCAAACCACTCAGTCTCAGACAAAGCAGGATAGTTGATCACCCAATATCTGGTTCAAATAGTGCCTTGAGACTAGTCTCTTGCTTGTTCTTTTTTGCTTTTTCCAAAATCATACACACCATTTCCTCTTACTTGTCATTGGCCAGGATTTGCCATGGGGTCCTATCTAACTGCAAAGGGGCTGGGAAAGCTGACAGAGCAGAAGGAATGTTTACTGAACACCAATGTCCCTGCTTTGAAATCTTTCGGGGGGCATTATCCAGCTGAGTATATAAAAACTGACTGCTCTTAAGGCACCTGGATGGCGTGGTCAATTAAGTGACTGACTCTTGGTTTTGGCTCAGGTTGTGATCTTGGTGTTGTGAGATCAAACCCCACATCGGCTCTGTGCTCAGTATGGAGTCTGCTTGAGATTCTCCCTCCCACTCTTCCTCTGCCCCCCACCAAGCGTGCTCTCACTCTCTCTCTCAAATAAATAAATAAAATCTTTTAAAAAATTGACAGCTCTTAAAAACAATGTATGGAACTAAAACTTTTTTGCAGTCAAATCATGAGAGCCACAGGATCATAGCTGTAGGACAAATTCTATGCAACCTTTAGAATCATTTGCAAACAGACTGCAAGTTTCAATGTACATTCTCAAGTGTGAACATAAATAGTACAATTCCTCCTATGCTGGTGTCATTCTCTCAGTTTTTCCATTAGCCCATGCACAACACTTTCTGTTTCGTTTTGTTTTGTTTTTTAGAGGGAGAGACCACACGTGTATGCAGGTGCATGTATAAGGGCGGGGAGGGGAGGGGTAGATGGAGAGGGAGAGAGAGAGAATCACAAGCAGGTTCCATGCCCAGCAGGGAGCCCCACCTGGACCTGTATATCACGACCCTGAATCATGACCTAAGCTGAAATCTAGAATCAGATGCTTAACTGACTGCGCCACCCAGGAGCCCCTTATGCACAGCAGTTTTAAGGTCTTGTAGGAGACACAGCCCTGGACCAAGGTACACCATGAGGGGATTGAAAGCTGGGTTGCTTCCCCATCTCCTCTTCCAGGAGCTCTAGGTAAAGGAGAACTTGCCCAAAGGCATGCAGAGTCCCTGCCTTTCCCACCTAGTTTCCATTATGAGTTTGAGGGAGGGTTTAAGAGGGAGGATCCAACAGGTTTCTCCTGAAAATCCCATCTCCTCCTGTCTGAGACAGGTGGCAAGAATGTGGGCAGAATTCTGAAACATTGCACTTTTAAGAACTTGAAATATCAGAATCCTCAGTGGATTTATGTTCTTGAGCCGTTCTCACCCGAGATTTCACTATGTGTATGGCACTATATGATACCCCAAGGATTCAGTTTCAACTGAGAGTGAGCCACATTGACAAAAACTTGGCTCCATTTTTTTCTAAAGAAATAAACTTGGATTTGAGTAAGCTGGCAGGTTAATTCAACAATCAGAAAATATTAAAATAATGAGTCACAACTTATCCTAGATGATCTCCCTATATATCTGTGCATATGTCTATAAACATTATTAGCATTGTGAGTATGTTTGAGTTCACAACATACCCCTCCCTTTCTTGGTGGCTGAAGAGGGCAGGCATGATGTGCCAGAAGCATCCTGCCAGCTACAGAGGAGAGAGGACTTTGCAGGATCAAGGTGGCTGGGATAAAATGGCATAAGAAGAGAAAGGGGTTCAAAAGGATTAACAATTTGCTTAAGATGCAGAGCCAGTAAGTGACAGTGCTGCGGGTTAAATCAGGTCCTCTGGTTGCTAAGACTGCATTCTCCCTGCTATGTCAAACTGCCTCCCATGAGGAATGTGATATATATTCAGCCTCCATGCCCAACCTGCTGACTCCATATTTTCATATAGTCTGTTATCAATAGAACTTCTTTATATAGTCTTATACTCAAACATCTTCAAGATAGGGGTAAAGACACTATCTAATCAATAGAGCTGATCTGCCCTGGAGGACTGGTGGGGATACAATGTAAGAAAGCAATGCAGGCTCTGCAGAAAACTGTAATTGAACAAAATTTAAGAATATTCCAGTTACAGCAGATGGAAAGTCAAGCAACCAGGACAGATCATGGCAAGGGCCTCGCTAGATTGGACGCTATGATTGGTTTTGGAGGTGTAGTGAGATTTGAGGCCCAAGCATTAGGTAACATGTTCTTCCTCATAAATTATTTTGGCAAAATTATGTATGTCTATATGTATACATGCATATATGTACATATGATTTCATACATACATGCATGTATGTATATATGCATGCATGCATCTATCATCCATCCATCTACACATGCACATATAGTAGCACAGACTGAGTCTATCATGAATGCCCCCCCGCCCCCGGCCGCCAGCTGCTACTGGGGAAAGTTGAGCTATTCCTGCTGACCCCGACTCAATTCAGATTTGTGAGCAAAGTAAGGCTGTTGTCATTTTCAGTCCCTAAATTTAGGGCCATTTGTTATGCAACAGTAGGCAGCTGGAACAGAGAGTAAAATGTGATTCTTTATCAATCAATGGCAAAGACTCTATAAACAGGAAGCTATAACTATTAGGAGATATTTTAAGAGTATTTTGTATTCAAGAGGCCATCTTCTCCCCATCTTTTCTTCTATATTTTACATTTAATGAACAGATACATTTATGTAATTAAAAAGAAAGAAATGGTCATTTGCTGACTAACCACAATGTACTAAGTATTCTTGCTTCACACTTTGTATACTCTATCTTATTTAATTTTCACAGCAGATTAAGAGGTAAGTATTATTATCCCTCAAAGACTCCTTGCTGATAATACCCCACTCCCCTAAGTACTTCAAAAACTCGCTTATTTCAAGCAGCCTTGGTTAAAATGATGATTTGTATTTTGTTGTTATATATGTACATAAATTTAGATCCATACAGCTATATATAAGTCAGTTTTTATATATGTCAGGAATAATCTAGTGTTTTATGTGGGTTATTTTAATTCTCAAACTAACTGTATGAAGCAGGTATGAATATTCTTATCTTACTGATGATAAAACAGGCTCAGGGAGGTTAAACTACTTTCCCAAGGACTTCATAGCCAATAAGTGACAGCCCTGGGTTTGAATCGGACTCCCTTTCTCCTATATAACACTGTATTTCCACTGAAGTGTATATAAAATATAAACAAAACAAAATAGAATAACATTTTTTATACACACAAGAGTGAGTCTTTCATGGCAATTCCTTAAAATTCTCCAATGGCTCTTTTTATTTATTACTTGATCAATCACACCCTCTTCATCTCTACCCTCTTTCATTGCTCAGCTGCAAAGACATAGCTCATGCTCTTGCTTGACGTTGGCTATGTTTTTTACTGATGTTCTCTGACCTTCATCCCTGCATCTCTTCTTTCTTTCCATCACTGGCTCTCTTCCCCTCTAGCCTCACCCTCCACAATGGGTCTTCCAGGAAGCCACTCTTCTTTCTGCCTTTTGTTCCTCTTAAACTCTCATCCTGGGAGAACCCATCTATTCTCATAGCTTTAAATATCACGTCTATGCTAATGATGCCTACATTTACATATTCAGCCCCATCTTCAATCAAAGCAAATCCTCATTAATCACCAAGCTTCTGTTTCCTGCCTTCAGTTGTCTATTGGACACATTCAGCAGGAATATCTTACTGTCACCACAGCCTTAAAACAGAGCACAGCATTTACCCACCAAAATTAAACCTTCTGAACTCCCTTGCATGGTCAATGGCACCATTCTTCCACTCCTTGGGTGGCTTCCACCAGCTGCTTCCACCTAGATTCCAGATGTATACTATAACCTGAATACTTCCTTTATTAATTTAATTTTCATCAGTATAAAAAGCTAAAGGAAAAAATATGTAATGCATGCTGAGCGGTATTTGAATCTTCAGCTAGATTCACAGGATATGTGCGGTTCAGCTTCTCTTCTGGTGATGAGGATGATAATGATAATGGTTAAAATCTGTGGCCACTCTTTATGCATTAGGTACTTTTCTTAGCACTTCACACATGTTAGTTAAATCCCAGCTTCACACATGTTAGTTAAATCCCAACTCCTCAAGTTAGATACCTCTACCTGATACAGACTGAGCATCAACTGTCAGATCACAGCAGAATAATTTGACTTCATTGCTCTGTTCTCACATTTTTAACACTCCATTTAGCATTCTCAGGGCTGGGGCACACAACAAACACTCCTATTCTATCAACCAGTTGGTCTCTCTTTTTCTTCTACACCTTCAGTTTCTTCTTCTTCCAGTCATCATCAATGACATCCTCCTCACCCCCCAGTCTCATTGCTCTTCTGAACCGTTGTCAGTCAGGTCACTTGGTCCCTCTCCTTTTTAGCTGCCATATCCTGATGCCATTCTTTATCCTTTCAACAGGCACCATAGTCCTCCTGGATGGACCTCCTGCCATAGTCCAACATGATTTTCTCTTGGTTACAGTCCACCTTGTGTGTTGGTTATCAGATAAATCTTCCATATGCAACCTATTCACCCTGACAGCCCACTTCTGTTAGGACATAGTAAATGTCCATGTGTTCATGAGCAAGCCCAGAAATCTACCCTCAAATGTTCACAACTATTGGTTTTGAAAGTGTTTTCCATCTAATTTTGTTTATTGAAGGCATTTAAAAATCTATACATTTCACACACCCACAATACACACATATATACATATGCATTATTTTTTAAAGTTTATGTAAAAGCTGGTAAAATCTGAAAATTTTCTGTGATTTAATTAATAGTTTTATCAATATCAATCTCTTGGTTTTGATATTGTGCTGTGGCTATGCAAGATGTTATTACTGAAAGAAGCTAGGTGAAGGGTATGTGGGAACTCACTGTCCTATTTTAACAAGTTATTGTCTTATTTATTTCAAAATAAAAAGTTATAAATATCCTAAGGCATTTTTATGGAAGAATACATCCCAAGCTGTTATCATTGGGATGAGCTGCAAGGAAAGGAAGAGAAAGCCTTTTCCTTTTTATCCTACATAGTTCTATTTTGTTTGAAAATTTTACTAGATAAATATATCCATGTGTACCTTGTATAAAAATAAAATGTACAAATTCAAAAAAATGTAATGTATTTTTAGTGTAAATGTATATATTTTAATTTCAAATTCCTAATTACCAACCTTATAACAATCCACCATTATTTTGTATTACTTATAAATATGATCCTTTTACTCTGGTCAGGTGGTCACCTTAAAATTCTAGACACACATCTTGTCCACTATTGTCTTTCTTTGCTCACTCCTTTTGCAACCTCATAGTTTTGGCTATGTTATCTGAGCAGATGACTTCCAAATATGTCTCTTCCTGGCTCCCTTGTTTCCTATTGCTCCATTCCTAAATTTCAACTGCTGTTGGGTCTTTGCATGTAGATTTCTAGCTGGTATCTCCAACTTAGTTTGTTAAATAGTTCAGCTCTTTTTTCCTTTTCAAGATGTCTTCTCCCTCAGTGCTATTCATATCTGTTAATAACACCATCTTCTTCAGCTTCACTCACACTCAGTGACACTAGAATTATCTTTTATTATTGCTCTTTTTCTTCCAAATTGTTATCAATATCCCTATGTGCACATTTGGGTTTCTCTTCTCATGGCATTTAATGTCATATAATGTCTGATCTCAGACACTTCAAAGAAAATAAAATTACAGGCCAATATCCCTGATGAACCTAGATGAAAAATCCTCACCAAATACTATCAAACTGAATTCAGCAATACATTAAAAGAATCATACATCATGATCAAGTGGGATTTATTCCAGGGATGCAAGGATGGTTTGACATGGAAAAATCAATAAATGTGATACAGCACATTAATAAAATGAAGGACAAAATCATATGATCATCTTAATTCATGCAGAAAAAGCATTTGGAAAAATTTAATATCCGTTCATGATTAAAAATTCCTAACAAACTGGGTATAGAAAGAATGTACCTCAACATAAAAAAAAGCTATACATGACAAGTCCACAGGTAACAGCATACTTATCAGTGACAAGCTGAAAGCTTTTCCTCTAAGATCAAGAACAGGACAAGTATGCCCACTCTAACCACTTTTATTCAGCATAGTACTAGAATAGAAATTGGGGGTGGGGGGAAGAAATAAAAGGTATCCAGATCAGAAAGGAAGAAGTAAATGGGTCTCTATTTGTAGACAACTTAATATATTATATGGAAAACCTTAAAAACTCTGCTGAAAAACTGTTAGAACTAATAAATAAATTCAGTAAAGTTTCAGGATACAAACTCAATATACAAGTATTAGTTGCACTTCTTTATACCAATAATGAGCTATCAAAAAGAGAAATTATGACAACAATCTCATTTATGGTCACATCAAAGGAATATAAAATTTAGAAATAAATTTAACCAAGAAGATGAAAAGTTTGTACAAAGAAGACTATCATAAATTGCCAAAAGAAAGTGAAGAGGACACAAATAATGGAAAGGTATTCCATGTTCATGGATTGGAAGAATTAATAATATTGTTAAAATGTCCATACTACCCAAAGTGATCTATAGATTCAGTGCAATCCCTATCAAAATTCCAATGTCATTTCTCACTGAAATAGAAAAAATAATCCTAAAATTTGTATGAAACCACAAAAGATCCCAAGCAGCCAAAGCCATATTGAGAAAGAAGACCAAAGCCAGAGGACTCACACTTTCTGATTTCAAACTACATTACAAAATCTATAGTGATCAAAACAATATGATATTGGCATAAAAACAGACACATAAATCAATGGAACAAAAGAGAGCCCAGAAATAAATCCACACATGTATGGTCAATTAATTTAGGGCAAAGAAGCCAAGAATATACATGGGGAAAGGATAGTCTCTTCAATAAATGATATTGGGAAAACTGGACAACCACATGCAAAAGAATGAAACACCATTCACAAAATTCAACTCAAAATGAACTAAAGGTTTGAACATAAGACCTGAAAACATAGAAGTCCTAGAAGAAAACAGATGAGGTAGGCTACTTAACATTAGTTTTGACAATGATTTTTTTGGATATGACACCAAAAGCAAAAGCTTTGTAACAAAACAAAAATAAACAAGTGGGACTCCATCGACTAAAAGGCTTCTGTATGGCAAAGAAAACCATCAACAAAATGAAACGGTAATCTATGGAATGGGAGAGAATACTTGCAAACCATGTATCCAATAAAAGGCTAACATCCAAGATATACAAGGAACTCATGCAACTTAATAACAATAAAAATAAAGAAATAACCCAATTAAAAATTTACAAAGGACCTAAATAACAATTTTTCCAAAGAAGATATACTAATGACCAAACAAGTGCTTATAAAGGTACACAGCATTTCTAATAATCAGGGAAATCAAACCACAATGAGGTGTTATATTGCATCTGTTAGGATATCTATTATCAAAAAGACAAGAGATAGCAAGTGCTGATGAGGATGTGGAAAAACCTTCCCTCTGAAACACTGAGCCCCTGTGCACTGTTGATGGGAATGTAAACTGGGACAACCACTATGGAAAGCAATATAGATGTTCCTCAACTTAAAAATAGAAGTTCCTTCTACTTAAAAATAGAAGTACCATATGATCCAGCAATCCCACTTTTGGGTATAAAACCAAAGGAAATGAAATCATCTCAAAGAGATACATGTAGCACCCTCATGTTCATATCAGCATTTACAATAGCCAAGGGATGGAAACAAACTCAGTGTCCATCAATGGATGAATAGATAAAAAGAATGGTAGTATATGTATACAATGGCATATTATTCAGCCTTAAAAAAAAGAAGGTCATTTTGTATTTGGGAAAGCATGGATGAATCAGGAGAGCATTATGCTAAGTGAAATATGCCAGACAGGAAAAGGCAAATACCACATGGAATCACTTAGTCGTGGGGAAAAAAAAGTCAAACTCATAGAAACAGAGTAGAAAAGTGGTTGCCAAGGGCTGGAAGTTGGGAAAAATAGGCAAAGTTAGTAAGAGTACAAACTGTCAGTTATGAGATGAGTAAGTTCTGAAGATCTAATATATAACATGGAGATTATAGCTGATAAAACTATTTGTATAATTAAAATTATAATTTTAGTGTAATAATTATTATTTAGTGTTTTAGTATAGTTGCTAAGAGAATAGAATTTAAATGTTCTCACCAATAATAATAATAATAGTAATAGTAATAATAAAGTGAGGTGATGGATGCATTAATTAACTCCATGGGGGAATCCTTTTACAATGTGTATTTATATCAGATCATCATCTTGCACATTTTAAATATATCACAATTTGGGGCTGGCTTAACCTGGGTGACTCAGTTGGTTAAGCATATGCCTTTGGCTCAGGTCATGATCTTGGGATCCTGGGATTGAGCCCCACATCAGGCTCCCTGCTCAGAGAGGAGCCTTCTTCTCCCTCTGCTCCGTCCCCTCCTGTTTGTGCTCTCTCTCCCTGGTTCTCTCTCTCTCTCTCTCTCAAATAAATAAATAAAAATCTTTTAAAAAATAAATATATCACAATTTGAAATTTCAATTATACCTCAATAAAGCTGGAAAATAAATAAATAAAATAAAATCTGACTACAGCATATTTTCCTATGTTCCTCATGCTCCCTACATTTTCACGAAAATACTCACCATTTTACTAACATGTCTCTTTTCCCCTCTCTGCCCCACATAAGTAGATAGCAGCCTTTCAGAGGAAGTCATCATATTTTTTTTATCTTTATATAACTTTCCTGATATTATGCCATGCTCAATAGGCACTCAAGAAATATTTGTTGAATTGAATGAGTTTTCCTAATCAGATTGTAGTGCTTGGAAAACAGACTCTTTCACACAAGAAAAAATGTGAACACTTAGTAGGAGCTTAATAAATATTCATTGATTGATTAGAATTGGCTAGCCTTGTTTCATTACTCAGGCAAAATGAAATATGGACAATAAACTACCGTTGCAGGCTGGCTTCTTCTCCCAGAAATGAGTGGAGATAAATGATCCCATTGAGTTATATAAGATGAGTATCTGGCCTGGTGTCCATAGAGAAGAGTAAATTAGATTTTTAAAATAGTTTCAGGGTTAAAAATGTAAGATGTTATTAGTAACACAAGTAAGGAATCATTATTAATGTAGTCGACGACCTTTATCTTGATGTACTTGAATAAGAGATTTATACATCCGAAGGGAATGAATTGTTCATTTTCATCAAAGATTTGGAAACAAGGGGCAGAAGCTTAGATTGGGAACATTCAGGTTTGTCTAAGGACCAAATGGAAGAACGCACTGCAATTTCCCAAGCTTGTGGAAGGCTTTTAGGAGTTGAATCAGCCCAGAGGAGAAGGATTTTAGGAACAAGAAAGCTACTTTTTACAGATAAATATGTAAGTAATAACCAGCAATAATTCAAAAGGAAATAAAGGAAATCCAAAAACCACATATGTCAGTTTAATGAGATTTGGGGAAAAAATATGATATTTTTTAGTTTGCTTCAATACAACAGGGCCTCTTTAACACATTCTTCATTGGATTTAATAGAGGTTAAAAAGATTTAACCAATCTTAACCCAGATTTATTAAATATTATGCAGATTTTGTAAACTCACCAGAGATTCAATACTAGTTATTGTAGAATTAGTAAATCTTCCTTCATGCTTGTTAGCACTTTCTATAATTTAACAAGGAGCTGAATGTAACCAACACTAAGATTTAATACTTAGAGTCTTATTGAAAAAAAACAAATGATTCCAAGATTTATTCAATATGCTTAAGACTTAACAAATATTGTCTCAACTCAGAAAAATAAATATGGAATGAAAACAGCCCTAATTGCTTGCTCTGAGGCAAATGTTCAATTTACCATTTTTTTTATGTATTTAATAAATAGATTATTAAATCAAGTGCAATGCTCATTAAAGATGGTATCAATTTAAGGAATTCATCTCGGTTATGATTTATTCAATCTAATGCCCCATTGATTAAATGTTCTTCAGGTCTTAAAAGTCCACTTCAGGATTAATAGGTATCAGGTCAATTTAGAACAGCATTCAGCACACATGAAAGCCAATGAGTGAGGAGGTGATTTACATGCTCCATGCTGAAGGGGCGCCATAAGTGCTTGCGATGTGGGGAAATAGTGTATTTAAAATGCTACTTAAAAGCATTTCAGAGGGTAAATACTGCAGTTCTTAAGCTTCTCAAGTGCCTCCAAGTGGGACAGATGCAGAACGAATAAGATAACCTGGGGAGAGGATGATGGGGAGAAGTTCTTGGGAGTCAACCTGGGAATATGGTTTTCTGGCCTGCCTGCCTAATAGCTCACATGTTTTCCCTGGAAGTTATGTGAGGGGGCGTGGCCACAGCCCTATCTCTGGGGATCCAGGGAAGTGTTTGACTCTTCTATGTATGTATGATGTCCCCAGGAGGTCCATATAGAATTACAGCTTTGTAGTCTGGAATACATTTTGCCTTGGTGAAATTCCATAATGATGTGATATCATTATTCCAAGACTTGATTTCTGCTGGTTTTCGATATTTTGGGTGTGATTTGATAGCTACCAAATAGATCATAGAGCAGGTTCCATTTTGAAAACGTATCTTGGATACTGTGTCCAAATTGTGAGTCTGCATTTATGGACAGAAAATACCAGAGCATTTTCTACCTAACTCTTAAGTCAAAAGGCCCTGGATATCAGAGTAGGTAATTAGCAGAGCTCATATATAAGCCTTTCATTTGCCTTTTTCATACCAAAAGAATATGTTAGTTATCATTTATTTAGTAGCTACTATGTACCAGACACTATTTCTTTTTTTATTATAAATATCCTAAAAGTAGTTCTAAATATCTGCTAGTTATAGAATAATAAACCAAGATTTAGCCATTAAATAACTTGCTCCAATTTAAATTGCTAGTGAGTGGCAGAAATGAGATTAGAAATCAAAATGATCTCACTGCAAAACCTATGATGTTCCACGGCTTCTGTGGAATATCCAGAGCAAATTTGATTAAAACCATGAATTGAGTGGCTACCTTTTTTCCCTGTCACAGTGCTAAGCACTAAGGATACAGAGATAAAAAGTCAAGCCTGTCTTCAAGTAAATCACTGTCTTATTGTGGAGAGAGTCAAATAAAGAGAAAATCAGCATGCAATAAGACAAGCATTTTGAAAGAGAAATTCACAGTGCTATACAAGAACCCAAGAGTTAGTTAGCTGTACCATATGGAAAAATTCAAGGAAGGTTTCTGAGACTCTTAAGCTGTGTTTTGGGTAGTAGTAAGAAAAAAAATAATATTGTGGCAGACAAGATTGCATATGCAAAGGCATATGCATATCACCGTTGATATGATCTGTAATATTTGACGTATGGATGAAGTCATCCACATGCCTCTGAAAATGCATGGAACACTGGCAATATCATTTCCCAATGCTAAAAAGGAGGTATTCATGTGCCAAGTTAAATAAATGAAGCAAGGATATTCTTCTCAACAGATGTGCTAAAACAAATAGATGCCCAAATAAACAATATAATTCTTGACCTCAAACTCACTCCAGGCACAAAAATTAATTTGAGATAGCACAAAGTCCTAGAACTAAAAGTTAAAACCATAAAACTTCTAGAAGAAAATATAGGAGAAAATCTTCACAAATTTGGGTTAGGCAAAATTTTCTTAAACAGAATACAGAAATCATTAATCATAAAAAAATATAATTGATAAGACTTCATCAAAATTAAAAATGTGCATTCATAATAAAGTACCATTAAGAAAATAAGTTGGCAAGTAACAGACAAGAAGAAAAAGTTTACAATGTATAATATTGGACAAGGAAATTGTATCCAGAATATATAAAGAATACCTAGAAATCATAACAACAACAACAACAAAGACAACAAAATGCAATTGGGCCAAAGGCTTATGACTACAGATAAGTCACAAAGAAAATGTATGAACTGACAATAAGCTTATGATAAGACACTACATTAGTCCTCAGGGAAATGTTACCTGAAAGCACAATAAAAAGCCATTTAATATATTCTGGAATGGTTAACTTTTATAGAAAGACTGATAATATCAAATGTGGTAGAGGAAGTGAAACAACCCAAATTCTCACACACTGTTTGTAGAAATCACTTGGAAAACTCTTTGGTAATTCTTTTATGAAGTTAAGCATACATATAACCCATACCCCAACAATTTCAATCCTAGGTATGTACTCAAGAGAAATGAAAACATATATCCACACAAGACTTATGCAAGAAAGTTGAAAGCAGCTGTGCTCATAATAGGCTCAAATTAAAAATAGCCATCAAGAAAATTTAGAGGGAGGCAAACCATTAGAGATGCTGAACTCTGGGAAACAAACTGAGAGTTGCTGGAGGGGAGGGGGATAAGGTGTGGGGTAACTGGGTGATGGGCACTGGGAAAGGCACCTGATGTAATGAGCAGTGGGTATTATATGTAACTGATGAATCACTAAATTCTACCTCTGAAACTAATTTAAAAAAAAAAAAGAAAATAGCCATCAAGAGGTATTTGAATAAGCATATTGTAGCATATCACGAGAATGGAATATTCCTTAGCAACAAAATGAAGAAACTACTGATAAATACAACACTATGGACCAATCTCAAAAATATGCTCTGCATATGCAAAATAAATGAGACACCAGAGAATACATACTATCAGGAGGCAATTACCTCTTTGGGGTACAGGATGGAGAAAAATGGAAAGGGTCAGGAGGAAACCTTCTGGGAAGGTGGAAATGCTCTATATTTTGATTTGGGTAGCCATTACACAGGTACATTCAATAGTCAAAACTCATCAAATTTAAGATCTTAGCAATATATTTTTGAAACTTATAGCTCAGTTTTAAAAAAGTGGTCTTCAGAAATCATCAGAACCCTCCTAAAATCTTCCCTCTCAATTTCAGTGAACAATTGGGGAGAATGAAGAGGGAAACCAATTTTAAATTCTTCATCCAGAAAGAGTAGCATATTATAGGCTTTCCAGTTAGAATGTAAAATATGTTCTCAGTATTTGAATCCACTGGCTAGAGAAGCCAAGCCATGCATTTTGCTCTCCTGAAATAAGTGTTAGAAGTTGGAGATCAAAATCATTTAATGTGAAGAAAGCAGTTGAGATTTTAGAGGGCTTAGACATTTGAATCCTAAGTCAGCAATGGTATGTGTGACTTCAGGCGAGTCCATGAACCATTCTGGAGCTCAGTTTTCACTGTGTGTGTGTGTGTGTGTGTGTGTGTGTGTGTGTGTGTGTGTGGTAGAGGGGGTGTAATACCAGCGATGGGCAAATATTTTGTGATAGTGATATTATGAGAGATTGAGCACAAAGGAGAGTTTAAATAGTAAAAGTCCAGAGAGACAGAAACTGACCTCTTTTAATTCTAAGATGCTTTAAGGCACTGACTGATCAAAAAACATTGTTAGCATGAGCTGAAATTAGTAATCTGGAATTAAATTCCCCATGTAAGGTCTGGATGTGTGGACTGAGATGCCAGAGGCCCTTCAGTGGGAAAAGCAAGAAAAGAAAACTCTTTCTAAAGACCATGAATATCATAAATTAAAAAAAAAAATTAGAATCAGACTGACTGATTTTGAAATACTCATGTGTGTAGTTAGTATGCACATATTATGTATGAGTTGCACACTCTTTCTCTCTTTCTCTTATACCTCCCCACACACATTTTAAATATATACTCCATATCTAGATGGAGTCTTGTATGAAGAGTATTTGAAACCTGGGACCAGAATAGGGTCAATTAGTATATTAGATATTCACAGGTGTGCTTGGCACAGTAAGTATAGTAGGTCAAACATATAGGGGCAGTTTCCTAAAAAGAATGTGGAAAAATAACATTTTAAAGCATTAATCAGTGAGATTTGAATTTCATACCTATTAATAGTAGTTACCTGGGTTCTTATCATAAATCATGAACGATATGTCTCTTTTAAATGATGAATTTCAATACATTACCCTTGCATAACCTGTTGCAGGAACCTATGAATCTAAGTAGCATTTTGCTTTGGAAATATTCTCTGTTAGGAAGCTGAATATATTATTTGGGATGTATCATTAGTCCCCTCAATCAAAAGTTTTTCACTGTTCTCCAGTCTATATTGAAGAAATTTTTTTAAAGACCATTACATGGTTCACATTCCACTGAGTGTTGCAGGTCCAGGAGGATATCCCACACCAACAAGTACCCATAATTTGTTTCAGAACATTTAATGGGCTACCATGTTCAAATATGGCTATGGGTAGTATAAGACAAACATTTATGCACATGATGCTTCACAGAGACCTGATATTTATGCATTCACTAGAACTTCCCAATGACTGTCAGATGACAGGGCAGGTATCATTACCCCCATTTAACAGATAAGGAAATTGAGGCTCAGAGGTTTGGTAATTTGACCAATGAAATCCAGGTACTAATAGGCATGATAGCAATTTGACCTTGGTCTTCTGATTTAGATAGTAAAGGACTTTTCACAGCACCAAATGATCTCTCTGACTTCTACCTTATTTCTAGAATCTTCTACACTTTTTTACCATAAAAGCCACAGAGCTTATCTTTTACACGAAGTAACAATGACTCATGTCCTTGATTTTGAGCTGCTAACCTTTAGCAGGATAGGAAAAGAGACTTCAGAATTTAAGACAAAGGGACCTGGAAGGAAAGTAGACTCAATACAAGTGAGCCTAGTTATCCCTAGCTAATGCTCTTTTAAAATAAATCAGCCAAAGGGATTTCTGGAGGGAAAAAAAGGAGAAACCATCACTCAGAGAAGATAATAATCTTAATTGAAATCAGAAAACCTTCAAATCTCTTTGTGTATAAATGTGTGTGCTGTAATAGTGAACATTTAGAATCCCTCTGGGATTTTAAAAATTCTGGACAGTGTTTTATCAATCTTTTTTTTTTTTTAATTGGAGGAGGTGGGGCAGAGGAAGTTGTGAAGAATCAGTATCCCTGAGCCATCCATCCTCTGCTTCCTAAAAAGTCTTTCTGCAGAGCTTCCCCAGACTCACTGGAACCCAGGATCTTGAGGGAATGCAATGATTTGGCATTATAGCTAGGGAAATATGCTGTGGTTGCAGGAATCCAACCATCCCTTTGGAGGATGGAAATAAAGTTAGTTAAAATTCTTCAACTCAACACAATAAAGATAGAGATGAGGGTGGGAAAGAGAGATGACTCTGCTATGATTCAGCTCATAACACCCTTTGGAGAAACAATTATAAAATGCAAATACAATGGTGATATCCTTAAATAGAGCCCATCCATGGAAGCTCCTACTCTCTTCTGTTCTCAAGCATCTGATTAAAAAGAGATACCTCCAGGGCAAAACCGATTTAGGGAAAATTATTCAAATGATTCTCCAGCCACAGGTATGGAAAGATGATACAGCCCAGCTGAGGAAACTTCCTAAATTTTCCCTGATGGTTCAATTCTTTAAAATGATAATTGGGGTGCCTGAGTGGCTAGGTGAGTTAAGCATCTGACTCCTGATTTTGGTTCAGGTCATGGTCTCAGGATCCTGGGATCAAGCCCCATGTCAGGCTCTGCACTCAGAGTAGAGTCTGTTTGTCCTTCTCCCTCTGCTCCTCCCCTTGCTCACACTCTCTCTCCCTCAAATAAATAAGTAAATAAAATCTTTTTAAAAAAATAAAATGATAATCATCACCCTTACCCCCTCCATAAAAGCATATCAGGATGTGAGATCCTTAGCTCTTAAAAGAAAATGTAGAGACTTCCAATTTTAGCTCTGACATGTAAAGAACTTTGAACTTATCACTCACATCCTTACAAGAAAAAGCTGGGCAAACTGAAAACCAAATGACTTCTATGCAGTTACAGAGAAATGATTTTGCAGGGCAAATGACCAATCTGAAATCTGGAGAAAGAGGTGAATTCAAGAAGTCACAGCCAAGATCTGCTTACAAAGAGCAGAAACCATTGAAGTCATAAATTGGTAGAAACACTTGAATGATCATCTCAATGAACTCTTGGAGGGTGAATGTGGCCTAACTTGAGTCTAAGAACCCCTTGGGTTTCTATCTTAGGTGGGGGGGGGCTCCCACACTTTTGTGGAATTTGCCTCCAAGAATGTACAGGAATCTTCACATGGTGAAGGTCTAGAAAGATCCCTTCCTAGCTCTGGTAGGAGGAGAGAAAGAATAATCCTTGTGAAATATGACCGGAGCCTTCCCTGAATGAAAAGACTTTAGCAGAACTTTGTCTTGAAGCCATGAGAGAAGTCATCCCATCTAGACTTCCCTTCTCAACAAAGGGGAAGGAGGGACTCTAAGCAAAGAAACACTTCTGGAGGTGAGAGACCAGAGAAGCAAACTCATGGGAAGACTGGGGTTGAAGTGGACATTGGTAGAACACTTCCCTTCCCCAAGCCTTGCACCACAGAAACATGGCTCCAGCACCATAATAGTTGTACAGATTACATCTGAAATAAGTGCAAGATACAGACTCTCTTGGAGGAGGAGAACTCAAGGGGGCCAATGTCAAGAAGGGAGACAAAACAAGAACACTAGAGGAATGTGAAGCCTCTGGCACCTACAGCTACAGAAACATTAGAAAACGTCCAATTCCCAGTCAAATCAATATAATACTTCATGCTACAGTCATACTTATTTCAGTCCCTGTTACCAAATACATCATGTCCAGCTTTCAACAACTAGTTACAAGGCATACTAAAAAGCAAGAAAGAAACAGAATCTGAAGAGGTTGTGCATCAAAACCCATCTCAGATGTGATACAGATGCTGAAATTATAATGCAGGGAATTTAAAACACTTATGATTCATATGTTAAGGACTCTAATGGAAAAAGTAGACCATATGAGAGAACAGATGAGTAAAGTAAGCCAAGATAAAAATTCTAAGAACAAATCAAAAGGAAAGGGTAGAAATAAAAAGAAAAAAAAATACCACTGTAACATATATAAAGAATGTTTTTTATGGACTCACCCATTGGCTGGTCAAAGTTAAAGCAAAGAATCAGTGAGTTTGAAGATGTAAGCTTCCCAAACTGAAATGGAAAGAGAAAAAAAAGTAGTTAAAAAAAGAAGAGAACATTCAATAGCAATGGGAAACTTTCAAAAGATGTAACATACACATGATTGTAATGCCAGAAGAAGAAAGAGAGAATGGAGCAGAAGAAACACATAAACTAATACTGATGAGGAACTTCCCAAAATTAATGATAGATACCAAATCACAGATCCAGAAAGCTTAGAGAACACCACGTGGAATAAATACCCAAAAAAGCTGTGCCTGTGCATATCATATTTAAACTACAAAAAAAACAAAAAACAAAAAACAAAGAAGAGGATATTTTGAAAACAGCTGTGTGTGCAGAGGGGCACTTTATAGAGAAACATTAATAATAATGCATCAATATTGGTTTATGAATTGTGACAACTGTACCATACTAATGTAAAATGTTAATAAGCAGAAACTCAATGTGAGTTAGAAAGTATACTATCTTCATGGCAATGCTGCAAATCTGAAACTGTTTTAAAATAAAAAGTTTATTTTAAAAAAGAAAATACAGCCATTTCAAATGGATATCTTTCTAATCATCACTGTCTTATAATTATAACAACATTATGGACAAGCAACATCTCAACACTGCTCATATTTTTCTTCCTGTTATCTCTTAGTAGATGAAAAGCATATCACTTTAATTATCTGGTAAACACATCCCATCACATGGTCTTGGTTTGCAGAGAAAATAATGGCTGTGTGCAACATTTTGAGATTTTTTTAGGATAAGTTTGACAGACATATTTTAGAAAGTGAGTAATGGAAGAAGACCTTTAGGATCTCCAATGATGATTCATTCATTTTTAAAACAAGTACAAAAATGTCTAGACAGTTAAGTAACTTCCTCTCAATAAATCAAGTCTATCAGAACAAGGACCTTAACTCAGTTACAAACTTTTTTTTCTGCTCTTTTTTTCTTTTTTCTTTTTTTAATTTTATTATGTTATGTTAGTCACCATACAATACATCATTGGTTTTTGATGTGGTGATCCACAATCCATTGTTTTCGTATAACACCCAGTGCTCCATGCAGTACGTGCCCTCCTTAATACCCATCACCAGGCTAACCAATCCCCCCTCCCCCCTCCCCTCTAAAACCCTGTTTGTTTCTCAGAGTCCATAGTCTGCTCTTTTTTTCTTATTGATTTTGTTTAGTCAGTACTATTTACAATAAATTTAATTTGTTAAAAAGTGTTGACAGAATGTCCCATGACATCATAATATCATGCCATCATGCATCTTGAATGAGATAATTCAGTGTCAGAATCATCAGTAGATAATCAATCCACCTTGTTTACTGTGTGTTTGCCAAGAAATCAGGTAGGCAAGGTCAATCTGAAAAGTGGAAAACATATGAGTAAAAGTAGAACAAGATGTTTTAGTATGACTAGAACCCATACCACAGGAAGAGAAAAACAGGGGTCCCATGTGTCTCAGTAGTCTCAGTGGGGGCTCAGTTTATGACTGTTAACCCATTCTCTTATAAAAAAAGGATCCCAGTTTAAATAATAAATCATGCAGTTGTCCTTTGAAAGGGCCTCAAATGCCATCCTGGAGCTACATAAATCAATACATGCCTATAGACCTATCCTAAACCACAGCACTCCCAGTCAGGCACTCTGGTCCTGAGACTTTATTCTTCCACTTCTTTCTTCAGATGTACTATGTAACATGCCTGCTCTGCTTAACACTATGTAGCCACATGACCTTACTCAAGTTACATAGACTCTGCGTGCCTGTTTCCTCATCTACAGATAATACCAGTGTCTTCCTTATAAGGTTCCTATTAGGGTTAAACTTAAATGTGCCTACCACATAGTAAGTATTCAATCAATTTAGCTATTATTTTTATTATTCTCAATAACTTTTGAAGTTTTGAATTTTAGGTCATTTTTCTGACTCCTAGTTTTTAACATCTAGTTAGTCTCATTAATTGAATTTCTCTAAAGCAGAGTTACGGATTTTGGAAGAAGGGATTTTTTCCCCCTACCATTTATTTCCCAAATATTACTGAGCACCTCCTATGTTCCAGGCACTGTTCTGAGTGCTGAGACTACAACAGCAAATGAGACCAACAAGCACCATGCTCTCATGGAGCTTTTTTTAAAAGGTAGAAGTTTTAGGCTAATCTGCCTTTGTGTGTATTAAAAAAATGATGCCCCTTATTGGAGGACACATCTCCATGAGTCCACAACTTGGTAGGAGATCAGTGCCTTCTGATGAGATAAATGGTACTCCTTCCCTCCCCAAGGGCAGTGCCATGCTGAGATAGAGCTTAGTCTCTGGAACACAGGCTGGGTGTCAACCCTTTACACACTCTCCACTGAATTACTCTGTGTACAACACATGGTGTTAGACTACCTGGTGGACAAAAGAAAAGAAAAGAAAAGAACAAATGAAGAAAGCATTGGATAGACCAGTTTGATTTCCAGGGCAAGATCCTGGCTAGCGATGTAGACTCAGGAGTTGCTAAAAACAGATAATATTTAAGTCACAGGATTGAATGACTTGAGGACATAGAACATATCTGGGGGTACTCTCACCATTAGAGGATCAACAGAGGAGAGGAGGAAGAGCCAGAGAGGAACATCTGGGAAATTTCCATCAATAAAGAAGGGTTAGAAACCAGAAGATATGCTGGAAGGAGAGGGTGTATAACAAGGCTAAGGCTAAAAGCCAGAACCAGGTCGGCACTGTCTTACACATGCATGTTGAGGAACTCGCCAGCTATACTAGAGACAGAAAGGATTCCTAAACAATTGAAGCTCCTTCAAGTTACTTTATTCCCCTGATGTGTCTCTGAAAATAATGCTTTGGGAGTCAACGGTGACTGAGAATTTGCACCATTGGTGAACTCAACTTTATAATTACTGAAATATTTACATAAAAACATAATAGACAGGAATCCTCCCTACTTCTGGAGAATAGGGAAGACTTGCAAGTCTCCTGGGATGGAGTTCAGTCTTCACTGGGAAGACCCAAAAGCAGAGAAAAATGGTGAAGGCAGCTCACAATGGGGAGAATCATTGTGGTAAATACAGGCTAGAGCTCTTGAGACCCAAGAGTCAAGAGCTGGACAGATCACATGATAAAAAAATGTTAAAGTGTCTCAGGAACAAACAG
This sequence comes from Phoca vitulina, assembly GCF_004348235.1. Taxonomy (NCBI): domain Eukaryota; kingdom Metazoa; phylum Chordata; class Mammalia; order Carnivora; family Phocidae; genus Phoca; species Phoca vitulina. The sequence continues at coordinate 8,014,493 of NW_022589768.1, read as the reverse complement.
GGTTTTTTTGGGGGGATGGGTTAGTCTGGTGATGGGTATTAAGGAGGGCACGTATTGCATGGAGCACTGGGTGTTATATGAAAAACAATGAATCATGGAACACTACAACAAAAACTAATGATGTACTGTATGGTGACTAACATAACATAATAAAATTAAATTAAATTTAAAAAAAAGTTAAAGTGCCCAAAGCTAGACCAAAACAAAGAGAAAGAGTCCAAGGTCAAGAAACACACTGAATGAAAGGTGGAACAAGTTATCAATTAACAAGTAAAGCTTGCATAAGAACTATGAATAGCAGCCATGCCATAAAGAGCTGTCTGAGGGTGAGCAAGTTACAGAACCTCCTTGTCCTTAGTTTTCTCATCTGTGACATGGGGAGAGAAACCACATGTAACTCTTAAGCTTGCCCTGAGGTGTAAATGGAATAATGCACATAGAAGCTGGCCTGGTACTCAGCAGGTGCTCAAAACTTGTTAGCTCTCATTATTCATATTGTATTGCTTTGCCGACCTGCTGGTGCATGGTATGGAGAACTAACTAGAACAGGGAGAACTGGGAAAGAGAAGGAGAAGGAATAATTTCAGGCTGGCTGAAAGGTGAGGGTTGAAGTATTTTAATCCAGACGTGTGCATACACATGCATGCTCCTTCACTAAAGCTTCTGAGCGTCTGTGGATTGCCAACAGAATCCTCAAGCCTCCCCTTCCTGAGAGACCTCCCTGCTGAATATAGAATGGTTTAGTTTATAGTGTAAGACATTAAGGTAGGACACACAAAGAGTGAGACAAAATCATCTTCCCTTCCAAATGAAACTGTGCTGGAAAACAGGTGCGGAGAGAGTGTACAATTCCTCCAAGCAGTCTCTTTGATGTGCTCAAACTGTCCGCCCTTTCTGTATTTGCTTATTACGTGTTAAGTGTAACTTTGCTTGTTTCTTCCCAGATGTTTGGACATCCATTAATTAGCACATCCTCTACAACATATTTGTGAATTCTTCTCACCAAGTGAAAGGGAAGGCTGGAATCCAGCTGGAAAGAAATTGCAATTAAGAAAACATAGACACACACACACACACACACACATACACATACACACAGAGACACACACACACACAACACAACTGTCTTTAGGACAGCATGAGAGTGAGACAGGAAGGCAAGGGGAAAATATGAGTCCTGAGGAGCAGAGATCCAATGGGGCTCATTTTCTTTTTTTTTTTTTTAAGATTTTATTTATTTATTTGAAAGACAGAGAGAGAGGGCTGTGGGGGGTGGGCAGAGGGAGAGGGAGAGAGAATCTCAGGCAGACTCTGCTGAATATGGAGCCCAAGGTGGGACTCAATCTCACAACCCTGAGATCACGATGTGAGCCGAAACCAAGAGTCGGATGCTTAACTGACTGTGCCCCCACCCCTAGGCATCCCCAATAAGCTCATTTTCAAGCTTGCATGTCAACAAACATTTATCTGACAGGCAACTCCAGGATCAAATTAAATCAGAAAATTAATTCAGGAGGAAAAGAAGTCAGAGTAGAAAAGGAAGGCCTTTATGCTCTTGCATAAAATTGACCAAAGTAAGACTCCTCAAAATCCACTATTTTTCTTGACCACCCTTTTCATTGTTTTGTCCTGGTTGGGGAGCCATCAAAGTAACTGGAAAATTCAGTGCAAAAAATGCAATATTAATTTTTTTTTGAAAAATCAAATAATCTATTTGGTTGAGAGATGATTAAGCTGCCTCAATACCCATCTGATGAAGCACAGAGTAGAAGCTGAAGGAAGTGTTTGGTTGCCTTTCCATAGAGACATGCCCTGTCTCCCAGCCCATCCCTCCCACCAGCTTTCTTGGAGAACTGACCGACCACAGTGGTCACACTGCCTCCTAGTGGATAGGAGGCCATCAATTCCTTTACAAAACAATGGTGCCAACCTCTCTTGGCTCCTGGATATCAGGTAACACTTTCATTTTTTTACCCACCTCTTTGGAGCCTGTTTTTTTTTTTTTTTTTAATCTTTTAAAGTTAAGCCTCCCTTCCTCTAGCCAGTGGCACTGCCCTTTTTTTATGGACAAAGATGCAATGACGTGCAAAAGGCCAGCCAGCACGACCTGGGAAATTTCTCATCTAGCCTAGGATATGTCTCTTTGGAAAATTAATAATCCCTATAAAATCTTATTCCCCAAATCCCAGTAACTAATTTTTAATTTTTAATGGGTCATTTCACATTTAGCCAAAGCTACAACGTGAGACCATGGCTGGCAAAGATTACTTCAATTTTCATCAGAATTAGTCATCACCATTTTAACATTTTACCTCTGGTTGTGTTTCTGAAAAGGAAGTGTCCACTGAATCTTAATGAAACCCACTATGTACTAAGGATCTACTATATAAAGGGATTATAATCAAACAAACAGGGAAAGGAAAGTTAAAGCTATTTTTGTGACCGTTTGTGAGTGAGATGAGAAGACAAGGGAGGGCTGGTGACATGGAGTTAAATATATGATTTCCCCCAAATCCCCACTGTAGTAGTGCAGGCTTGGCATTCTTAGTTCTGTGGACAGATAAGGAAGCTGAAGCTCAGAGAGATTAAGTCAGAGATCCAGGAGTGATATTTGGAGAGCTATTAGCACTGGTTAAGAGCAGGGGCTTAGGCATCTGAAAATAAAGGGGTCAAATCTTGGCTCGGTCGATAAAAGAGCAATGGTGCAGGGGAGGGCTGGGGATTCAGTCAGACATGACAGTCTGGTACAAAGCATGGCATTCATATGGCAGAGCACAGTGGGATTGAGCATGTATAGAGGGAAGAGACATGAAAATATTGTGAGTTCAGAGGCCAGCCAACCCTCAGTTTCAGAATCCAAGCAGGGAAATTAAATAATTACACACAGACCACACTGTATCAGCTTTAGCACTGGGATTTATTTAGAGTGTGTGAGTCAGCTACCCTCATTGTTGGGGATTTGGGTCAATACAAAATCAAGGAGCCCAAACTTCGAACCCGGCCAGAATGTAGACTAAACCTGGGAAGAATTGATCACTCCATTGGGTCGATCACAATGGTCTACTGGCCATTTCACATGTATCTCCATCTAAACACAGGCGTGCATATACACAAACACGCTTTGCATAGTAGGTGTGATTGTACTCACGTTATAGACAGGAAAGGAGGAGATCAGCATACGTAGGTTACTTGCTGTAGCACCATCCCTAGGAATAGCACAACTGGGATTTGAATCTAGATATGACTGACTCCAAAGCTCATGCCCTTATTATACATGTTGTCAATTAGAGATTAGGGCCAACCAGATACTGGGTTAGTTGAGGCAGGTGTCAGCAATCAGAAGGAACCCATAGAAATATGACCAAGGATATCAGTAGTTTATAGGAAAAGAAATCAAAATGGCCATGGAGTGATGAAAATATGCTCAGTGTTATTAATCACCAAGGAAATGAAATTAATGCATTAAGGAGATACCACTTCTCGCCTACTAGATTGACTGAAAATTTGAATGTTTGATAACATCAAGTGTTAGTAAGACTGAAGATGTGGATAATCTTGTACAATACTAGTAGGGAGATCTACTTATTCAGCTATTTTGGAGAACAATCTGGCAATATCTATTAAAACTTATAAATAATCTTAACTCATCAATTCCACTTTTGGTATAGGGCCAAGAAATATTTGCTCAAAGATGTGTGCATGTGCACAAAGATACGTATATAAAGACATTTGCTGCAGCCTTGCTTGTAGTAAAAAAAAAACACCTCAAAAACAATCAAAATGTCCAAATAGGGGAAATAGGTAAATCAAAATTGTGGTTGAATACATTGTAGAAGTTTAAAAATGAGTTAGATTTATGTGTCGTGGTGTAGGAAAATCTTTCAGATATATTATAAAAAAAAAAAATTCCAGAACATCTTCACTCCCATAAGCGAACACAAATATACAAAATTCCCTACTTCTACCTACAAATATATATGCATCTAAAGGCACAGAAAAAGATAAGGAAGAATATGCACCGAATTGAAAGTAATGGTTTATCTAAAAGGGGATATGAGAGGAGGTCAAGGGGAATTTTCGTTCATTAGATAAAGAAAAGTTGACTTGTCTGAAATTGTTTGAATTTTTAATGACATATATTCATATCCTGCTTGAATAATTAAAAATAAATAAATATTTAAGCAAAACAAATGAATCGAAGTACATAAGATCAGAAGGAGCAAGGTAGGGTCATACCTCCAAAGTTCTGGGCCAAGAAAGTAGGTGTGTTATTGCAGTAAGTAAAGACAGGTAAGACAGGAGTTTCAACACCTTGCCCCAGGCCAAAGGCCTTCCTGGAATCAGGTAGGAAACACAGCTCTGATAGGATGGTGCTTTTTGATCCATTTATCCATTCCATTATTTCTTATTGCCCTGGTGACAGTGGTGGCAGGGGGCAGGGAGAGTTTTTATTTTTTTCATAAGGATTTATTTATTTTAGCGAGAGAGAGTGCATGTGTGAAAGAGGGGCAAGAACAGAGGAAGAGGGACAAATTGAAATCTCCAGCAAACCTCCTACTGAGCACAGAGCCTGATGCAGGGCTCGATCCCAAGACCCTGAGATCATGACCTGAGCTGAAACCACCAGTCAGACGCTCAACCACCTGAGCTACCCAGGTGCCCCAAGTTTTGATTTTTAAGAATATGTCAATGCTATGCTAGAAGAGTAAATTGGTACCAGCAGAAAAGGACCATATTTGTTCTGTACCCATACAACACTTCAGGTTCACCCCAGGACCTGAGCAAAAGGGTAAGAGAGGGCCAAGCAGATGGTTCCAGCTTGATTTCTCTGTGACAGATATTTCAGAACTGGGATGGAGTGAGGGTGTTTGGGTCCAGGAGAGCCCACCGGACTTTAGTGTTACAGGTCCCTCACAAGTATGCTCGTGGGCAGAGAGGATAGAATGTTGCTTGCCATCCTTGTTGGCACTCCGAGTGAGAGGAACCTATGGGCTGGCTCCTCCTTGGTTCTTGGAGGGACAGACCAAAAGAGCACTGTACAGTCCTCTGGATAAACATCTGGGGACAGGGTGGTCCCAAGTGGAGACAAGAGAAGGAACAGAGGCTGCTTTATATCTTGTCTGTGCACTCAAGGTTGAGGTAGCATTGATGACAAATGTAGCCCTGGAAACGGACATTAGGGGAACTAGAAATAAATAGTTCCATTTAGTCTTTGAAAAAAAAAGAGAGAAAAAAATATAGAAAACGCAAGTAAGAAAGGAAAAACAAGACACAAATGGAACCATGAGCTTCTCCCGGTGCTGATCCTGAGGTGAAGAATCGCCAAGCCAGAGTGGACCATGGCTCCGAAGCTGCCTGGGGTTAATCATGCCAGCCGCAACCAGCCATGGGGTGGGGAGCAGTACCCCCCAACACCTCTTTGTAGACAAAGCCAATTACCTCAAAATGACGGGAAATGATTAGTTGTGTTAATTAAAAATAATTTCCATTCCCACTATTAAAAAGGTCAGACTGTCAGCTCTAAGGAAAATTGAGCCTCCATGCATTTTCATTTGATTTCATATTCAGAGTCTAATTAGTCACAATTCGTTGTTTGATAGTGATCATTTTTTTGATATTGTCATTGCTTTTGATTGTGGTGCCTTCATTATCATGGCAGCATTGTCCTTAATGCTGTCACAGGGTGGTTTTTATTCTTCTGAACTCATGCAAGAAGGGGACGATGCTTCCTTGAGCACTAGGGATCAAATCCAGAAGCAGCACAGATGCCTGGAGTGGGAGGCAAGAGACAACTGTTTCCATGTCTGGATGACATGGCATTCATACTTAAAAGTGGGGGGAAGGGACAAAAAATAAAGAAACTTTAGACTTTAAGATCAGAGCAACCTGTGCTCAGTCCCAGTTCTGTCACTTACCAGCTGTGTGACCACGGGTGACCACTTTCCCTCTTAGATCATAAGATTTCCCAACGTAAAAATGGAGACAATAATGCCTATTCATCAATTGTCCGGAAAAAATAAATAACAAGCATCGCATGGCCTAGCCTAGGGCCTGGCCTTTAGGAGGGGGTCAACAAATGTTAGCGAGGAGAAGCCCCTTTGAGAAATCATCTATTTCCTCCTAACTGATGAGGGATCTAAATGATAGTATTAAAAATAACCTCAGAGCTTTAAATTTTACAACATTCTCTTACATGGATCGCATTACTTCAGCTTCCTGCTCGCTGATGAGATATGTCATGATGGAGAAATGAAGTGATTTGCTCAAAGTCGCACGAGGAGTGAATGGGACAGCCAGACCACACAGATCCTGTTTTGCACTGCAACTAATTGTTTGTACTAAACTAATTTTAAAAAGATGTTAGCACCCTTTACAACATACAACCCCTCTACAGAATGTCGGTTGCCCGTGGTAACGGACCGCAAGCAGAAAGCACAATCACCTTTAGTATTCTCTCTGTTCTGTTTGGGGATCTGAGAACAGACCTCTTTATGTTAAAGGAAGGCTTGGAACAAAGGCCTCATCGCAGGTACCCACCCACCAAAACATTTGAGTAATCTAGAAGCCAAATAATACAGCATCCAATCCCTGGTCCTCAGAGTCCGAGGAGGAATTTTGGAGGACTTATCCTTATTACCTTTGAACCCCAAACTATTCCCATCTGGGATCTGAGTAAACAGGAGAAATGAACTGAATTCTTCACTTAATGCTAACATACTGTGGTCATGCTTGATATATATTGATGTGATTTTCCTGTGTGAGTGCACACATTGTCACTTAATGCAAACTTTAAAAAAATAGAATAAAGGCAAATAAAAGAGCACAGTTTTGATTCAATACAAAAAACAGCATGTCTTAATAGCACCCATCAACAGGGAAAGTCCATTCAATAATGCCAGTCAGAGGAGAAACCACTTAGGAAAGCAGCAACGTGGTGGATTAAAAAGCCTTTTTGTCAAATATAAAGGTCACTGAGGCAGTAAACTCCTTAAAGGGAAAGACAATGCATTTCACGCATGAGAAGCCCAGCCTGAAACAAGACATGTTGACCATACGAATGGATAATCCTGTCTGAGTGGAAAATAGACTCAGAGCCATCATTTGCAGACTTAATGGCATAAAAAGGTGTCATCAGAGAGAATGGGTAAGTTCATGATTGACCCAGATGCCACCTCCAGGTAAGTGTCCTTGGGAGTCTCTGAAAGTGTGGTAGAACCTTCTAGAAGATCTTGCCTGAGGCCGTGACCTAAACTTTGTGGCTTCTAGTTGCACATACAGGTGAAAGATCCACAGGCCAGAAGCTTCCCCAAGTCACACAGAAAACCTACTCCCACCCCTTCTTTAATGGGAAATGTCAATTTTAGGACAAGTCCTCTTGTAGGACAGGTCCATCTGCCCCTCTGGGCTATGACCTCATTAGTGGAGTAAAGCACAACAGATTGCTGGTGCTCATGTTACCTAATAGCCATCACTGGGTGCACTATGCAGGCCAACAAAATAATATTTTGGAGAAACTTGCTTGTCCGCTAATTCGTTCTCCCCGAGGCACTCCCCAGCATGCCGAGTCATCAGATCTGACTGTGTACGGTAATCATGCAGGTCAAGTCAGGGAATAGGGCTCCAGGAGGAAAAATCTATCACTGCCACATTGTTGATAGAGGGTCCCAGGGCCCAATTTCCCACCCCTGTGCTATTACAAGACTGTTATAATCCTCTCGCTGAGAAATTTCCCACTCAGAGTACTCTTTGGACAAGGTATGCTCCAAAGCTCTGCCGAATAAATTGCTTCCAACAGGGCCATGTGTTTTAGGCCTATCTCTTCTGCACCTTCTCTGAGCCTGCTCACTTCTGTGTCTGCTCCGCTGAATTGAATGAAAGCCACGCTGCCCTCAGAAATGAAGGGGAGTTTCCAGGCCACCGCATGGTTGTGCATGTTGTACACTGCTGAAATATGGTTGTGCACTACTTCAATTCCCCAGCAAATATCTTGGGATAAGAACATCAAATCAGTTGGATTAAAGCAAGATGGCTTCTGGGATTTATTTGCCCTTCCCTCTTTGTAAGCAGATTTGTCTCTGATGGAACATATATAAAATAGTTGCATTAATTCTCCAGGTCCTTTGGTTGTATGCAACATGAATAGTCTCTGGATATAATTTATGAAAAAAAGAAATTTATAGGAATGGAAATGATTTAGTACATCTTTAGAGGATATGTTAGAACTACTAACTAATTTTCCTTACTGAGTCTTATTTAGTAGTTGAACTGACAATTTGTTGGATTGAATTTGACAGTTAATGCATTCATTATGTTATCACTGTGTGGTCATAACTAGAAAGCTTATCTTTCTTGGCTCTTGTATAAATAGCTGGCATAAGGAACACAGTGGTCTGTCTCATTTCTCAGGTAGTATGTGTTTTGCCAGCCTGTGGCTGTTAGCGCCTTGGGTGAATGACACATCTGTGTTCATATATCCTGTGAACACCTTTCCTCTGCCTAAGGAAATATTGGCAAAGGACCACCATTGCCTTATCCTTGTCGCAGGGGTTTACTAAAAAGGGGCATGAACCAAAATGGAGTGACTAATACAGAAGGAATAAGAGGGAAAGCTGTGTGGGTACATGTGGATGGGGCTGATTCACATTCAGATACTTGTGTGTTCCTTTGTGGATATACACAGGCAGTTTGGGAGAAAGGGACCCCTTTACCCTAAGCGCAAGTTTGTGACCTAAGGGTAAAGAGCATATATTTCCTTGGCTCAGGGGTTGAGCTGAGCAACACTGTACGTTCCCCTTAGCCACCTGTGCACCTACAAATTATGATTGACTGTCTGGCCTCATGCTGGCCTGGCTCCATATTAATAATGGAAAAATCCCCAGTCTTCTCTCCAAACCACAGGTCTTAAAATTAGGCTGCAGGTCTTTTCAGGAGGGGATCTCTCTCCATGCAATTTATGTGAATCTGTATATCTATGTGTGCTTGTGTTTATGATCACATATATTCTCCAAAAATGTAAAACAGTTTCAGCAATAACTTTCCACTTGCTACGTTTCCTTCAATCAAAATCAGGACATAGGGTGGCAGAGCAAAGAGAAGGGCACTCACCCTCACTGTCCATGTAATACTGAATCCTCCAAGTCACCCTCTCCCAGAAGGACGCCCAAGTGTGTGTCTTTGCTGTTGTCCCAGATGTTGGCCTTCAAGTCTCTCTTCGCTGGGTTGGTGAAACTTTCTCCAGTTGCTCCAACTCCCCTTTCCCTTGTAAACTCTAGGAGAGAACAGCTCCTTATGCCCTTCCCATTTCCCCCACCAAAACCGCACTGATGCCCAGGACCACAGGGACAAAACAACTTGCTAATGCATCAAGGAAATGAAACCAGAAACAAAACGGGGCTCTCGTAGACAAGGAGCGGGCCAAAGCAGCTCAGTATTTCATCCTGGTGTTCTGTCTGTTTGAAGAGTTTCATGAGGATCTTGTTTATAATCCTATTGAAAATAAAGTGCTCAAAAATAAAAGCTGTTTGGTCTTTTCAAGCGAACTGTCTTTTGTTCGTGATGCATTAATGGAGCAATTTTTAAATAATGACTTCATTTTTTTTTTCCATGTGAAAGATGTTTGCTGCCACCCAAAGGAGGGGGGGCAGTCTTTATTTTCTAGCCTGGAACTCACATTCATTAGAACTAGTTGCATCCAAGTAGTAGAGGTTTATTTGTTCAGCTGGAAATGGGACATTAACATTTTAAGAGGATGATGCATAAGCTTTTAGAGATAATGTTCTCCCTGCCCTATTCCGTTGCTGCTTTCTTTAAAAATGCAAAATACAACATTTTTTTTTCCTAAGAAATGATGAGTTTATAATAAACAGTTTATCACATGAACATGATTTTTTTTTTTTTTTTGCAACCCCCTCCCCATTTTCAAAAAACCAAAATTTGGGTCACAAATGGAAAGACTGTAAATATGAGAGATGCCCAGAATTAAGCATGCTTCAAGCTCGGATCAACAACACATATCTCTCTGGCATAAATAGCTACCCCAATGTACCGACAGCTCTGCCTTGTCTTAGTTGGTAGGCAGCTGGGATGGCTAAGAACTATGCTCACTCATGTTCTTCCTTTCTCCTTCATCATTAAGTGTCCCACCTCTTCCTGAAGGGATTTCCTCTCCTTTCACCTTCTCAAAGATTTCCTCCCTCAATCCCCCACCCCTCTCTCCCACATCATCACTTCCTCCTGGTCTTTCTTCTGGACTATTCCCAACAGCATACAAACAAGCCTGGGTATCTCGTTGCGATCTTGTTTCACCCAAGGGCCGTTGCTCTCCCCCATCCAAGCTCTGGCTTCATTTCTCCTTGGTTTTAATCGCCAGACTCCTCCAGTGTTGTTTAGACAGGCCGTCTCCAATTCTCCCTCTCCCTTACTTGTCAATCCACTCTCATCTGACTTCAGTTTCTACCACTCCATAAAATTGTCTCTTGCTAAGGTCACCAAAAAGCTCGTTTTTGGCAAATCCTGCAGTCGTTTCTCCTTTTTCATTTTATTCCACTTGGCAGAGCCAACAAAACCAACCACTCTTCCCTATTGGTGAGTGAGACAAAATCCTCCTCCTGTGGAAGGCAGAGGACAAGGTGCCCCAACAATGCCCATGACTCTTGGCTTTGAATCTCATTCAAACGTCCTTGCTCTCAAGTCCCAGACCACACGAGAGCAAAGATACCCGCATCCTGATCTGCACTCCTTCATAGCTTTATAAAATTAAGGAGAAACTGGATCAGGGTTATTCAGTAAGGATTTCCATGTGAAACTGCATCTCCCTATGCAAAGCTGCTTTGGGGCCATTGTCCTTTTGGAGTCCTAGTGGCAACCTTTTGAACATGACGAGGAAAGGCAATGCAATCAACTTATTTTTGCTCTAATCCTAGGCTTTTATTCCTATCTCACGTCCTGAAACAAGGGAAACTCACTGCAAATTTGATCCTTGAAAATCTTTTGACTCTTCAGCATGCACTCCTGTCTAGGCTTCTGTGAAGGCTACTCAAGAATGAATTCTGGTCACTCATCACAGAGCCGTTTGCCCCGTTTCTTTGCTAATTTTACAGATTTAAGTTAATTTATTAATGAAGCAGATGGAGACGTGGGTGTTTGAAGGTACTTTGCAGATAGCAATGGGGAATAAACCAATTCATCAACTCGTAGCAGGAAACCATCTGAGGACTTAATTGAGAATTGTCTTTAGAACTCGGAGCTGTTGTTTCACCGGAGTGTGTTTTCACGGTGTGCTGATTGTCCCTGGGGGAATTCATTCTCTGTCACTCTTCCTTCTTCACTGCCTGTCAGTGTCCTCCCTCCCCTCTCCTCCCACTTACAGCTCAACAGCATAGTCTGCCTGATGTTTCCCTTGTCATCTACCTGTCTGTCCACCTATGGATTTCTATCTTGTAGAGCACCACAAATTGCAGAGACTTGGGCAACAGAGACAAATTAGCAGGAACACTAAGGCCAGGGCGTGGGGGGGGAGCATTGCATCTTCCTTGGATTTAGCTTTACTTTCACAGGGGATCCATGAAGAGTCAACAACCAAAATGAATGGTATTGTAATGTCTCCTGGGGTTTGGGGAGACCAGAGGAATTTGGGCCCCGGGGCAGATGAGAACACTTGAAGCCCGAGGCATTTCACTGCAAGAAGGGTTTTCATTTTCCTGCGGCCACTGACTCCAGAGATCTGTTCAAACACGTCCCTGGAACTACAGCCTTCTGCTTTTGATTGATTGCCAATGGCCTGCTCCTCCATAAAGTGTTCTCAAAACAACACAGCCAGCTGTGAAGTCTATTTAACCACAGTACAAAAACTTTCAGCCTCCAAACCATCAGCAGGTAGGTCAATGGGTGCCCAAGTCCACTAGTCACCTCAGCTTTGCATGAGTATTTTCACACTCCGTTGATGAGTATTGCGGGGGGGGCCTCTGTGTGCAGGGAGTGATGCCCGGGTTCCCCAAACCTCCTCAGTTCCACTCACAGTTGTCTCCACCACCTTCTCCCTGAGTTACTCTCAGCTTATATTCTCGATGCCTACTTCACTAAGAAAAGTGATACAGTCATAAGAGAACTTCTCCACCATATTTGCTCACAAGTTAGCGTTTACACTCTGCCTTCCCATGTTTCACTACAGCAGTAACTCTCTTTGAAGGAGTTGCCTATATTCATTGTCTCTAATTCCTCCCCTCTAATTATTTCTTAAAATAGATGTCTTAAATTCAGTCAGGTATCTGCTCCCACCACTCTGCCAAAACCATGCTTCTCAAGGCCACTGAGAACTCTACATTGTTAATGCCAATGGCCTCAAATTTGCTTGATTTGTCAGCAGTATTTCCTTAAGTTGGTCATCCCCCTCTCCCCAATTCATACAACTTTTTCTCCTTCACTTTGCTTCTAGAACACTACTTTCTTGGTTTTCTTCCCATTATATTGGCCATTTCTCAGTGGCCTTGATTGATTTCTTCTCTTTGCTCTAATCTCTTAGTATGGGGGTGATCCAGGACTCCATTCTTGCTTCCCTGGTGTTCCCATACTGTCTCATAGCTTTAAACAACACTTATATACAATGACTCCCAAAATTATTATTTCCAACATGAGCCTCTCTCATGAACTCCAAATGCCTGTAGCTACCTTTCTATGTCTCCATTTAAGATTTCCAACACATCTCAAACCTAACCTGTGCTCATCTTCCCCCCATCCTAAACCTGCTACACCCCAATATCCTCATTTCAGTCATTCCTTTTTAGGTGAAGATACTTGCAGCCATCTTTGATTTTCTTTTCTCTCATGCCCCACATCCATGCAATCAGTCCAACACTTTCAGAAGATTTCCATGTCAGAGCCTAGGCTCTTCTAGTTCCCTCTGCTTAGAAAGCATTTCCTTCAAAGCTTCTGCAATGCTAAACAATACCTTCTTAGTGACTTTCCCATTACAAACTGTATGATATCACCCTTAAAACTCATTCCCTAATTAATTTTTCTCCACATTTATCAAACATTGTATAGAATATACTCATATATTCTTTTAAGTACCATTACAAATATTAACTCTTTTAAGTTTCATATAACCCTATGAGATAGATACTATTATTATTACCCTCATTCTACAGATGAAAAAAAAATGGAGGAACAGAGAAATTAATTACATACAATTGTCAAGAGATAGAGCTGGGATTAAAACCAAGGAGTCTGTCTCTAGAATCTGCACTCAGCCATTCCAACATGCTGCCTTTCCAAAGTACTTATAACCCTCTGGCATGCTCTATATATTTCATTCATTTGCTTACTGTCTGTCTCCCTCCTCTAGGATGCTAGCTCTATTGGGGCAGGGATGTTTTAATGTTTCTGTCACTGCTATGTTCCCAGATCTTAGAATAGACTCTAATACATAGTACCAGCTCAATAAATACTTCTCCCATGAAAGAATGGGTGACTACACCAGCAGAGAGTCATGCATTCCAAAATGAACAGAACCTTCACTCAATTATGCAGCTTTGAAGAAATGGGCTTTCATTAGAGTTATTTTTTTTATTTTTTTAGAAGATTTTATTTATTTATTTGAGAGAGAGAGAGAGTGAGAGAGAGAACACAGGAAGGAGAAGCTGAAGAGGGAGAGGGAGAAGCAGGCTCCCCACCGAGCAGGGAGCCCGATGCGGGGCTTGATTCCAAGACCCTGGGATCATGACCCAAGCCAAAGGCAGACGCTTACCCAACTGAGCTACCCAGGCACCCCAGAGTTATTTATTTTTTTTATTTTATTTATTTATTTAGAGAAAGAGAGAGCGTGTGAGCGAGGCAAGGGGCAGAGGGAGAGGGACAGAGAGAATCTCAAGCAGATTCCCTGCTGAGCGAGGACCCCAATGTGGGGCTCCATCTCACAACCCTGAGATCATGACCTGAGCTGAAAACAAGAGCTGGATGTTTAACTGGTTGAGCCACCCAGGCGCCCCTTTCATTAGAGTTATTTTAATTGGCTATAATAATTAAAGGCTATTTTTTTTCCAACTGTGATCAGCATGCTTATAAGTAAGTGGTCAATATGTCATTCATTCAATCAAATGATTGCCAGAGGTTTTAGCAAAAGTATAAGTAAATTTCAATTCCAAAGGAGCAGGGCTCAAGAGCTAGCAATCAGATAAGAGACTGGATCAGAGCGGGCAAAATTTGGACCATCCTTGATAAGATCAAAGACAATTATCCGTATTGAGAGGCCATGCCAATTTTAATTAGCATCAACTCTTCCTCTTTAAATGTAAGGTTACCTGCTCCAGCAGGATGCCAACTCAGGGAAGTAGGTGATTTGCCCACCGTTTAAAGCCAAACTAAAATAAAATTATTTTCTTTCTCTAGAACATGAAAATAATAATAATACCTATCAGGTAAATTTGAAGAGACTGTTAACTTAGTAGATGCAGTAAAGCTTTCAGCACAGTACCTGGGAAGTCATAAGCACTCAGTAAATATGAGCAGTTAACATTCATCGCACACCTGGCCTTGCTCAGGGTCACTCGCGAATGGCAGAGCTGGGATTCACGTCTCAGTTGGCCTGACGCCTTGTTTACCCCACTCCACTGCTGCCCCTTGGAATACTTTCTGGAATGTAGTAACAGTATTAATAATGAGATTTTTCATGAGTTCGGAAATTACTATGGTCCAGATTTGTTCTGGGAGCTTTACATGTCTTAACTCATTCAAATTTCACAGCAGCCTCATGAAGTTAGACCCTAACATTAACCCCAAAAGGAGACACAGAGAGCGATGCATGTTGAGGTTGCGTAGTTAATACGAGCCAAAGCTGAGAGTCAAACCAGGCAGTTTGTCTCCCAACCCCACATCCCGTAGCCCAAGAAACTACCAGAAGGTAACTCTCGGATAAAGAATGGCGATTCCAGTTCCAAGTTTCCTGCCCATAAACTTTTGCTATAATTAAACCTTGATTTTCCTATGTTTAAATCCAATTGTCATACGGGCTCTCCGACACAGTAATTAGCAGTAATAATAGTAATAACATCTTGTCCTGTGCTGAAAAATCTGACACTGACTAAAGCAGCCAATCTAAATAATTGATATTAATTACATGAGGTTTTTAGGAATAATCTGCCTGAAACAACTCTGAAATGAGAGGATTAAAAGGCAGAGATAATTCTCAGCAGCTGCTGAAATGGCATTACGCAGAGACGTGACTGATGTCCGCTTGTCAAATCACTCCTGTCTTCACTTCTCAGCCTGCATCTTGCCCCCGGGACAGTCTGTCAGACCACTCATCGGTCATTAAACAACTTATTTTGCCCAGAAAAATCCCTTCATGTTTCTCCAGTCTAGCCCCTTCATAACTGAAATATTTCTGCTTTCTCCTCCTGCAGCTGATCTCCAACTTTACAGTTTCAGAAATACGGGCTGCGGGTTGCACTAGTCTGCTAGGGTTGCTGGAACGAAGTGCCACAAGCTGGGTGGCTTGGAGAGCAGAAATTTGTTTTCACACGGTTCTGGAGGCCTCTCACAGTTTCCTGCCATCCTGATTTCTCGTGGGGCCTCTGTCTTTGGCTTGTAGGTGGCTGTCTTCTCCTGATGTTGTCACGAGAGGTCTTTCCTTTCTGCTTGTGTTTATCTGCGTTCTAATCTCCTCTTCTTATGAGGACACCAGTCATATTGATTAGAGCCCAACCTCATTTAATCCCCTCACTTTAACTTAATTGCTGCTTTGTAAAGGTCCTATCTCCAAACAGTCACACGCTGGACTACTGGGGGTTAGGACTTCTGCAAAGACATTTGCAGGGGACACAATTCAGCCCATAATGCTGGTAGATCTCATTGTCCTGAAACTAATTTTGTTCTGCTGCCTCCATCCCCAGCACCCGCTCCACTGTCAAGGGAAGCCTTTAAAGGGACAGTGGGACAACTCCTATTTAGCCATACTGAATCCTGTTTCCACAAGGGCTGAAACATCAGGGCATCAATGTCCCAATCCATAATCTAAAGCATAGCTTTTGGGAAGGGAGAAGGAGGAAAGAATTCACATAAATGGGGACCTATTAAGCTTAGGAACAATGAAAGATGATGTCTTTTACATCCTGTGTTTCATTTAAAACTCTCAGCAGCCTTATGACATGGGTATTATTATCTCACTTTCATAGATCCAAAACATGAGCCTCTGCGAGCTTAATAAGCTTGTCAAAAAGTCACACAATTAGTAATGGCAGAACTAGTAGGTTTGAATTCAAGCCCAGAGAAAGAAAAAAAAAAGAAAGAAAGAAAGAAAAAGAAAGAAAGAAAGAAAGAAAGAGAAAGAAAGAAAGAAAGAAAAGAAAGAAAGAAAGAAAGAAAGAAAGAAAGAAAGAAAGAAAGAAAGAAAGAAAGAAAGAAAGAAAAAGAAAGAGAAAAAGAAAGAAAAGGAATCAGTCTAGGGGTGGAAGGCATTAAGAGTAGTAAGGAGATAGAGCAATTGAATCATGTTTAAAACCACCAGGACAACTGTTTGAGCACAGCAGAAAAGTTTAAATTCACATTTCCCCCCAAATGAACCATTTTATAGCACAATAAAAGACAGCAGCGTGATACAATCTAATGCCACCCATTTGTTTAATCATTATATCCTTACAGCCTCCCCAGACAACCATCATGTGGGCCCCAGAACAATTTGCAGGTCCAACAGCCTGACTTTTTTTATTTTATTTTTTTACCTAACACTTCAATGCAGCCACTTCTGATGTGAGACAAGCTCCTGATTCCTCTGGTCCGGGTTGGAATGCTGGTAGGCCTGTGCATCTTTGCATCAACACTTTGGATCAATTACTTCTGATTGATGATAAAGAAATCGCTGAAGAATCCACTGGGAGGGAAGGACTGACAGGGGTAGAAGAGCAAACATCAAGGATTCTTGTGTTGTACCAAGAGACCAAGGAAAGAAGAGGAAAGTTCCATATTGGAGGTCCCTACTCTGGTAGCCTTTGGCAGAAAAGACTGCCAGGAGTTAGCTCATCATATTTGCTGGTGAGCATGAGGATTATGGAAGAGGGAATTCTTGGGAATTCTGATAGGTGTCTATGTCCATAGACCACTCTTGAGTTTCACTGGGTGTAGAAACACCTTTGGTTGAAAAACATGGACTTAGCTGGTCCCCACATTTCCTTCTAACTTCAGAATTACTAGCTCCCTATATTCTAATGAATCTAATTTCCCCAAGAACCTCTGGACCAGGTTCCCCAAGAACCTCTGCTCAGCACATACGGTCCTGTGCATGGGAGGTGGGTAGCTAAGAACGAAAGACAGATTAGTGGACAGCTTAGAAGTTTCCAGGAGCAAAAGTTAGTTGCATATTCTTTCCTAATGTTAAATTGAGCTCATATTAAGGGTCAACATTAAAAGGCCCTGGAGGATTTATAAATAAAACAGATGGGCCAAAGATTGGATGGTAATAGGACACAGATCTAAGTCCTGGATGCAGACTGTAAAGATAGGCACCCATTTCAGAGAACAGCATCCCCTGTCCCCTGGAAAAAAAAAAAAAAGGAAATTGCTCTATCTGTAGGATCAAGCTCCAACCAAGACCCTGGTTACTTCTTTGGCTCTGCTTATTATTTCACTTTCAGATGAAGAGCTGGGGGATAAAGTACAGCATTTATAAAGCCATATGCTTAGGGAACTGAAGCTGAGACAATGTTTTGGCTTGTCCTAAATTTAATGTAGTTTTTATATATGGACATAAAATATACATTTTTGGAATCTCCTCCATACAATTACTTAGTAACCCCCACTTTTGAATTCTGGAAAACCGGTCTATTATAATGTTGCTGTGAACTTTATCTCATACTACACCAGGGAGGGGGACAGAGAGGGGCTGAGAAGCTGGAGAATGCAGATATTACATGTAATAAGGGGGCCATAAAAATCAATGTAAAATTTAATGCAAAAGGACTGTGGGCACCCAACCATTCACATCAGGATATAATGCAGATGGAAAGTAGAGTTGAGTTTCCAGAAGGTAGTATATTTTTGCTAATTCCCTAAAAGGTACACTATAGTACTCGCCTTGGCCAATCCATGTATGAGTTGAACATGTTTTTAGCCATGTTTTAGAACACATTTCCCATTTGAAAAAAATAACCACCATCATAGTAAAAGTAAAAATAACTCTTATTGAACCTGTTCTATGCGGTAGGCATTGCGCCAGTTGGTTATATTATCCATAAATTCTCATAACAACACTGAATGTTTTATTATATCCACCTCACAGATGAGAGTTTATAGAGATTAAAATTCTAGCCCATGTCCCACATTGAATTCATGACTACTTGACTCCAAAAGCCATGATCTTTCCAAAGTACATATCCAGATCCAGATTTCACATACACAGCATTATGGCGGACACTTGCATTCATTGATTTAACAAATCCTGTGAAGAGGGAATCATGGTTCCTTCTTTGAAACCCCGGAGTAAAACTCAGAATACTTTTTCTTCAGCTTTTAATGGCTTCTCCTTGGTTAATGTGAAATGATTTACCTCAACATCTAGCCTCCTCCTCCTCCTTTGAGTCACAAAATAGTGAGAAAACATTTGTATACATGAAGAAGAGGTAAACCCAAAATAATTACTTCGGGAAATTGGTGAATTGTGGATTATTTGAAGGGGGTCTAAGGGCAGTGGTTAATAGAACAATCTCTAAAGCTATATATTGTCTAGCTTTAAGGCTTATTTTGCCATTCCCTGCTTAGGCAAGTTCCTTAATTTCTCTGCACCATATTTTTTCATTTCTACCTTTTTTCAACAGTACCTGCCTGGGCAAGGTGGCTGTGGGGATTACATGAAGCAATGCTTAAAACCATCCATGGTGCATGGCAGGAACTCAGTACTTACAGTTGTAAATACTATTGTGATGATCATTAGTATTATTACTTCTCCTGACTTTAACTTTCCAATCCATTATGTATCTGGAAGATGAAACCAGGCTGGCTAACTAGACACGTGGCTCTGGGACACAGGCAGCTCTAGGTAGCCTTGGTTTGCCACTTGGTTTTTATGTGACAGACTTTTGTCACCTGTGGATTCTGGGATTCCTAAAACACCACATGTCGAACATTAAAAGCAGAATGACTCACATTTACAGTCAATTGATTTTTGACAAGGATACCCAGGTGATTCAATGCAGAAAGGAGAGTCGTTTCAATAAATGGTGCTGAGACAACTAGATATCCACATGTAAAAGACTAAAGTTGGAATCATAGCTAACACCATATACAAAAATACATTCAAAATGGAGTATAGATGTGAGCATAGGAGTTAAAACTACAAAACTCCTAGAAGGAAACACATGAGTGAATTTTAGAGGACCTAGCGTTGGTCAAAGCCATGTTAGATATGACACCAATAAGATAAGCAATGAAAGATAAAACAGATAAATTTGGCTTCATCAGATTTAAAATATTTTGTTTCAGAGGATACCACCAAAAAAGTCAAAAGACAACTCAAAAAAGGGAAAAATATCTGCAAATCATGCATCTGTATGTAGAATATATAAAGAACTTTTACAATTCAATGATAAAGAACACAACATTTAAAAATGGATACAGTATCTGAATAAACAATTTTCCAAAGAAGATACACAAATGCACAATAAGCTTATAAAAAAACCTCTCAGCATCATTAGCCATCAGTGAAATGCAAAGAAAAACCACATTGAAATACCACTTCACATCCATTAGGATGGTTATCATCAAAAAGACAGATAATAACACTTGCTGGAGAGGACGTGGAGAAATTGGAACCCTCTTATGGTGCTCATGAGACTATAAAATGGTGCATCTTCTTTGGAAAACAGTCTGGCAGTGGCTTACAGGTTAAACCTGGTTACAATATGACCCAATGTTTCTAAGTATATAAACAAGAAAAATAAAAACATATGTATGCACAAAATTTGCACATAAATTTCTATAGCAGCTTTATTCATAATAGAATAAAAGGGGGGACACAGCCCAAATGTCAATGAACTGATAAGTGAAGAAGTAAACGTTGTATAGCAGTACAGTGAGTATTATTTGGCCAGAAAAAGGAATGAAATAGTAATACGTGCCACAACATGGATGGACCTTGAAAACATTAGGTTAAGTGAAAAAGGCCGGCCATAAAAGATCATAGAGTGTATGATTCTGTATTTGTACAAAATATTCCCAATAGACAAATCCATAGAGACAGAATTATTGGGTTAGTGTTTGCCCAGGGCCATGGCGGTTGGAGGTAAGTGACTGCCAATAGTTATAGAGTTTTTAAGGGGGTGATTAAAATGTTCTAAAATTAATTGTGGTGATGGTACATGACTCTGTGAATATACTATAAGCCACTGAATTGTACAAAAAAAATTGGAGATTGTGGCTTTAAAAAATTGACAGAAAGAAATGACACAGACCAAGTTACCTCGTCATGATGGAGAGTCATAAGACATTAGTGGGATATTGGTAAAGATGAAGAAAGAATGATCTCAAAATTAATAACCTGAGAAATAGGTGCAGTTCAGTGCATTTTTCAAATTAGAAATCAATATAGTCCTTAAATCTTTATAGAGAAATAAATCCTGCCAGGATCTTTCTCTTCTGGGTGGTATTATGTGGTGACACGTATGGATAAAATAAATGCCTTGTCACACAACCTTAACACCTAGGATTATATACTAACAGTCTGCCCATATCAAAAAAATATATATATGCAGGGCAATTGAGTTATTGTCATCACAAAACCCTGGAATAGTTATCTTTCTTGACCTAAGTTTCAGACCTAATAAGACAGCCAAGTTCTGTCAATTCTTCATCAGTAACATTTCTTACTTTTGTCTATTCTGACCACTACCAGCATCTTATCTCAAACCTGTATTGTTTCCATAGCTGCTCAAATACTTTCTGCTTTATTATAATTTACTTTTTTCCCAATCTATTCAGTATGCCGCTATCAAGTAATCTTAATACGGGGCTGTTATTGAATTCAACTATCCAGAAATATTTGAACTGTGACTCCCTCTAGAAAAAATGTCCAAGTTCTTCATTCTGGCACTCAAGGACATCCTTCATCATGTGCAAAGTTATTTATCCCAAATCACCTTCTGACTCTACTAAGTACGCTCTTCCAACTGGACTGCCATGAACAAAGAAAGATATGTTGGAATTTATCTCTGCACCCTGCCTTTCTATTAGCATATCTTCCACCAACTTTTAAAAGTGCTGTGTTTTCTTACTTTGCCACCTAATGCTAGGCTCAAATTCTACATTGAAGGAAGTTTGACCCGGTGATTTCTGACTCATCCTTAACACCTATGGCTTCGCTGTTCATTGGGTATTCATCATGTCTCGCATTGTCTGCCTAAGTGAATTTTAGGCACTTCACTAGTGGCAGTGACTTAAACTTTTTTGGAAAACCTTCTGTAGACATAGTGAGCACTCAATAAATAAAGAGAAATATCAACAGAACTGAATCATAGAACTGGAGAGGAACAGTTGGGGAAAGACCTTATATGCCATCTATTCTAATCATTTTTTGTTCCATTGGGGAAACAGAGGTCCAGAGATGGGGAGGAGATAGGCACAAGACCTGACATTTGTTCAATGGCAGAGCTCAGGCCAGAGTCTGGTCTTATCCCTATTTTTTTTTTTTTCCTGTCCCACCAGAACATGTTGCTAAAAGTCATTGTTGCTTTTAATATAGCATCATCTTAGAAATGACTAATTGTCCTCCGTTTGCTCAATAGGCATGGTTGTGGAAGAGAGACAGGCCATCCCTTTCTTATGCTGAGGTCTAGAGCAGAGGATCAGGAGGAGTGGGCACAGAGCCTGTTCTCCTGGAGTACTAGTTGCCTGAGAAGCAAGCTTGTCCTGAAATGTCTGGTGCTTGTATCATCTGGAATGCGTTCCAGGCCTGACAACTTCTATTAAAGAGTTTGGGTGAATTCAGAGCATGCATCGCTCCCAGGCACTATTTTCCATAGACACCCCCAGGAAGGTCCAGGAGCGAATGGCCAGGCACCT
This sequence comes from Phoca vitulina, assembly GCF_004348235.1. Taxonomy (NCBI): domain Eukaryota; kingdom Metazoa; phylum Chordata; class Mammalia; order Carnivora; family Phocidae; genus Phoca; species Phoca vitulina. The sequence goes on along the minus strand of NW_022589768.1, from coordinate 7,992,452 downwards.
ACTTTGGTATTCTGTCCTACACTTGCCTGGGAACAAAGTGGACATATTGTAGACAAAGACACTCTCAGCCCCACAGCACACCTTCAGGATCAGAGAGCCCTAGGGAAGCCCCCTTCCCTGGGGAGAAAACTAGCCCACTGCTCCCCAGGGCAGGTACAAAGTAGGAGAGGAAGCAGGTGATATTTATTGCCATGTTACAGATAAAATGACGTGAAGGTGCATGGTTTAGAAAGGTCACTTCACAAGCTGCTGCTTCTTCATAGTGTGTGTACCCATTACAATGGCATTTTTGTCTGAATCTTGCTGTCAACTAACTGTGTGACCTTTAGCATCTACCTTAAGTTCTCTAAATCTTGACTTTATTGTTTCAAAAACAAGGATGTTGGGAAATATTGATAATGAGGTGCCTTCTGATTCTAAAATTTTGTGGTCTTAAGACTTACCCTGAGCACAGCATCATAAATTCTATGAGTATGAGTTTGCACAGGCCTCTCACGGTATCTCAGCCCATCCTTACCACCTGGGAGCAGGTAGCCCGGGTGTCATTAGGCCCATTTGACAGATGACATCATGGAGATGTAAAGACCACAACCTTGTAAGTAGCAGAACTGAAACCCAAGTCTTCCAGACGAGGAGTGGGCAAACTGCAGCCCACAAGCCGAATCTGGCTTGCTGCCTGTTTCTATAAATCAAGTTTCACTGGAACAAAGCCACACTCATGGGTTTATGTACTGTCCAAGCCTGCTCTTGCACACGCTACAATAGCAGACTAGAGTAGTTGTAACAAACACTGTAGGGCCTGCTTGGCCTTTATAGGAAAAGTATGTTAATTCCTACCCTATAACATAAGTTCCTGCTTTTCCATTATCATGTCGAGCCCTAACTCTGCAAGACCACCCTGATCCTGGTCTAATTCTTGACAGCACCGTAATCAGACCTTGACCCCTCTCTTGTACCACCCACCCTGCCTCTCAACTCCTAAGTGGGCTGGGCAGTCACTTGCAGAATGGAGTGCCAGAATGAAATTAATCGGATTCAGAAAGCAGCATGTCCACGACACATTTCTGTTTTAAATGTAGTGGTAGAAAATCAAAAGAAAAGGAAGAAAAGGAAATCTTTAATCACTTATACACTTGCATGAGAAAAGAGAAATGTTACAGTACAAATGTGCTGATTTCATTATTATTATTGGGTTGTTGAGCACTCGTGGTAATAAAACACATAAAGCCACAATCACTAGCCTAAAGCCTTTCAATTGAAGCAAAGCACACAGCTTAAAAACAGAAGCAAGCTCTAGAAAAACGGGTGAAGTCTCTGAGGTGTGATTGAGCTCTCAGATGTAAGCCTTGAATAAGGATGCTCATTCGATGTCACAAATCCTACAGTCACAGAAATATTCGGTGACTGAGTATTATGGGGTTTTCTGATTCGGTGCACACATATGTGTGTGATATTTCAATTGTTACAACTCTATTGCTTTTGTAACTGTTTTTAATTACTCATGAGACCATTTCTCAGTACAAGCTGAGCATATGGGTACTTTGCATTTTTAAAATCCTACTTTCAGAGTTATCCATGGGCTGAAAAACCCCAAGTATTTCTTTTCAAATGTAAACAAAGTATTTCAGGAGGGAAACAGCCTGCTGGGTCTCTGTTGGGTCACCATCTTGAGACCCCCACTTTGGAGAACTGCTCACACAATGAAATGTTTCTGGTTGCTGGAAGCTGTTCAGTCATTCATTTGACCAAGAGGGTTTGAAGAATCATCATGAATACAACAGCGGAGGAGGACAAGAAATGAATGAAAGAGGATCATTGCTTTAATAATGTTGGGCATGATAAGATAGTTATTGAATCATTCACTCATTTTGCAACTGTGTATATGTGTGTATATATATATTTGTATATATATGTGTGTGCGTATGCATATGTGTGTGTATATATGTGTGTGCCTATATATTTATATATTCCCTGCCTTTATTGACCTTAAATATTTTCTTAAATGTATTAAGACTTTGTAGCTTATATAACTAACAAAAGACTCACGCATAGGATATATAAAAAACTTTTAACTCAATAAGAAAAAGATAAAAAATCCAATAGAAAAAATTGGGCAAAATACATGAAAAGACACTGTACAAAATAGGATATTCAAATTACTAATAAATCTAGAAATTTATATTCAAGTGTATCAGTCATTAGAGAATTGAAAATTAAAACTACAGTATGATATCATTAAATATCCATTTTAAAATGGCTAAAATTAAAAATCTAGAAAATACTGTTAGCAAGGACATGAAGCAACTGAAACTCTAGTTCTTAGTTGGCAGGAGTAAAAGCATCTTGGGAAACTGTTCAGCAATATCACATAAAATAGAAGGTACCCCATGAGCCAGTGGTTCCTATGCATACCTATGTTCACCAAAAGACACAAAATAGAATGATCATGGCAGCACGATTTGTAATAATCCCAAATTTGAAGCTGTACTCAAATACCTTTCAGCAAGACAATGGGATAAATACATTGTGGGATATTCACCCAATGGAATATTATATAACAAAGGAAGTAAATGATCTACAGCTCTAGGTAACAATATTGGTGAATCTCAAAGACATAATGTTAAATCAGAAAAACAATGGGCAGAGAAGATTAATGACTATGATTCTACTTATTTAAGACACAAAGTCAAAACTACTTTGTCATGTTGGGAGTCAGGGTAGAGATTACTCTTGGCATGGGTATAAGGAGTGTATAACCAGCAGGAGGCATAAGGGGGCTCCTGGGAGCTGCTAATGCTCACTTTCTTCATTTGCATGCTAGTTATGCAGGTATATTAATCTTATGAAAACCAAACTGAGCTGCACACATATGAGTCATTTTGTTAAAACTGCATATAAGACATTTCACAGGAGAGAGTTAAAATAAATTCTGAACAAGTTATGGGAGAGGGCTATGTTTTCCCTAGAGGAAGCAGAGTCTCTAATGGTGGTGTTTGAGCTAGGCTCTAAAGATGAGAATGGTTTCACCCCACAGAGGCAGGGATGATACATTCCATTATGAGCAGAAGAGTAGGCGTAGTAAAACATGGAGCAATCCAGGGAACATGAGATTTGTGGAAGAAGAATAAATAAAGCTATAAATAAAGCTAGAAAGGTAAGCCTGAGCCAGAACGTGGGGCACCTTGACGGAGGCATTGGGCTTTCGTGAAATAGGCAGTGGGGAGCCATTGAGGGGTTCTAAGCAGGGCAGCGCTGATCAGAGAGCTGTGTTCAGGGAAGATTAACTTGGCAGTTGTAATGTAGAATGAATTGGAAAGTGAAGAAACTGGGGGAAGGGAGACCAATTTGGATGTAATTGCAGTTGTCTGGGTGGTACGTAATTAGGCCTAAATTAGGGTAGTAGTGTGAGTTGAAAAGAGATGTGTGTAAGAAGCATTAGATGAGACAAAGCAACTTATTGGATTTTTACGTCAAGGGAGAGAGAGAAGTCCGAGGAGGCTGGTCTAGATGATTGGAAGATAAATCATGCTGTTAACTGAAAGAGATGAATGAGGATCTCTTCCTCCAGGGCAATGACTGAGCATGGGTGGTTTTCGGTATCCCCTATACCAGAGCTATCTAATGAACACAGCAGCTCCCCGTGGCTCACGTGGCACCCCTCGGGCCCGGCAGGAAGACACCATGGCACTTTGCCAGGCATCTCTATATAAAATAGATTTTGACTTTCTTATAATGTGAGCTGCCGGCTAAAGAGTGCATTTTCCAAACTTCTTTGCAGATGAGGCTGGCCATAGGTTGCAAGAAGTAAATGCTATAAGGTTGAAACTGTACCTTACAGGGAAATAGAACATTCCTCTCCCCTTCTTTCCCCTCTCCTGCTGGCTGCCATGCCCAAGTGGAGGCGGCAACTGGAGGAGCCCCTCCAGGAACATGAGCGCGGCCCCAGGGCAAGAGCCTGAGAGCAGCAAGACAGAGGCAGCCCCAGTTCTAGAAGATTATAAAACACTTCTCCAGCCCAGTCATCCCCCTGGAACTTTATATGGCAGAGAAATAAATTCTTTTTTGTTTGTGTCACTGTTCATTCGAGTCTTTTTCTATTACTACAGTTAAGTGGATATCCTAAATAATTCAAATCCAAGGCTTGTGGTTTTGATCTCAGAGATATTTCTCCTTATATTAAAATATCACTTTTTTGTGTGTGTGCGATTAATTGGTGCCTGAGACTATGCCAGGCGCCAGGGATAGAACAACTCATGGACGCTGCACATAGCCTCCAAAGACCTAGGAACCTTCCCGGATACATGTGACAATGTCTCAAATGGGGCTCACCCATAACAAAAACGTCACTGTTTATGGAGCACTTTCAAATGCAAACACTGAGGGGCACCTGGGTAGCTCAGCGAGTTAGATGTCTGCCTTCAGCTCAGGTCCTGGGATTGAGTCCTGCATTGGGCTCTCTGCTCAGCGGGGAGCTTGCTTCTCCCTCTCTCTCTGCATGCTGCCCTGCCTGCTTGTGTGTGCTCTCTCTCTCTCTCTCTGTCAAATAAATAAAATCTTTTTTAAAAAAATCTTTAAAAAATGCAAACACTGAGTTTATATAAGCATCTCAAGAACATCATAAGCTAGGTCCTATTTTTATCCCCATTTTACAGAGGAGGGAACCAGAAAACATCCCCCAAGGTCATCCTGTAATGGGGTCATCATACTGTTTCCCAAATCCACTATTAGTGACCTGACACTACAAACAGCCTCATGGAAAGAGCATAGCAATAAATCAGTCCATGTTTACCTCTCCCACTGCCAAACACTGAAAGGGTCTGATGCCAAGTCACAGAAAAGATCAAAGATTCCTGATTCATGGAATGCAGGCCTTAGTTTGAGTTCTCACCAGGAAGTCTGATGGCTCCAAAGCCTCTCCTACTTGTAGCCCATCAGGGACTCCAACCTTTGCATGAGTGTTTAGGAGGACAGTCTGAGGAGGCAAGGTGGAAGGGACAGAGGGGAAAGGCAAAGAAGAATGTGAGTGACAATATCTTCACCTGAAAATTAAAGTTGTTTCTTCCTGGGTTTAGTAAAACAACTTAGAAAGCAACATGACAAGAGAGGCTGTAAGATATTTGTAGGAATACTGGGTGTTGCTGGGATAAGAATGTAGCCTACAAAAGAGATGAACTTGAAGTCACTTCCATGCAAAGTTGCTGAAGGGTTTATTCAAAAACCCTGTAATAATAACAATAAATCTGTGCATTTCTATCCCAACAATGTGTTCAAGTGTGCTCTGTGTCTGATAAAAGAAAAGAAAGAGGTTATCCAGCTGATCTTTTTGTTCACAGTCATAAGTCAAGGAGCATGTGACTGTGAGGGGAAAGGCAGTTTTGATTGTGTAACTGCGGGAGAAGACTGTAGATGGCTTCTCTGGAGTTCGGTCGCCATTCCAGTCCAAGTGTTGATGTATCTGGCATTCTCCCTTAACCACACAGGGACGCATGGAGGGCTGATGAGCTTGAAGCAAACCAAGACTGGTTCCAAACTATAAAGGCAGGGACGGCTTCTACTGTGAAAGAGATACAGAAAAAGAGGGGCACCTGTGGCTCAGTCGTTGGGTGACTGCCTTCAGCTCAGGTCATGATTCCAGGGTCCTGGGATCGAGCCCCGCATCGGGCTCCCTGCTCCGTGGGAAGCCTGTTTCTCCCTCTCCCACTCCCCCTGCTTGTGTTCCCTCTCTCTCTGTGTCTCTCTCTGTCAAGTAAATAAACAAAATCTTAAAAAAAAAAAAAAAGTGCTAGTTCATTGAATTTAAAAAAAAAAGAGACAGAAAAAGAAATAAATAGATAAGAGGGAGATGTCCCAAGAAACCAGGAAGGACCATTAGAAGGAAAGAAAAGTCTTGCTAGGGCAACACATGGAATGTGCTAAAGCAGGTGGCAGTGAAAGTCACTTCTCAGGTCTTTCTTTCTTTCTTTTTTCCTTTTTTTTTTTTTTTTTTTTTGGCAAAGCCATCAAATGAGGCTAATGCCTCTTTTGAAGTCTTCTGGGGGTAAGATCTTCCCAGAGAAAAACTTCAGAACCTGGCAGAGGTGACCCTTCACTTTCCTGTTTGGCATCAGAGTAAAATACAGAGATAACAAGGACTCTCTCAGTATAATTTGAAGCATTTTATTCAACATTGTAGAAATGAAAAATAATTTCCAGGTTGCTAAGTGAAATGCCAGTCGTCATTTTTCTTATAAAATAATGAAGTAGATTTGGGCATTCTGCCCATGGACCAGGAATATAATTCTAAGTTCTTATTGTATCCATGGAAAACCCAATTAAAAATTACAGCATGGTTTCCTCTAACAATTTGCCATAAATGTCTGTGAGTCTGTACCTAAATAATATCTGCAATCTAATCTATGAAAAAATATACAAATCAATAGATAGGATGTGTAATTGCAAAGGGCTTATTATTTTATCGGCTCTTTCAGGATCCCTGAGGAATGACCAGAGGAGATGGTCCAGGGCCAGACTTTGCAAATGTAAGCAGAAACAGTATACTAAAATCTTCCTCTCCTACTGCTCAGCAAATGACAATGTTGGCGGCCAAAGAACATTGTCTATATACACACATGATATGACACACATCACCTAGGCAAATCACCACCCACACAGTTTGGAAAACAGGGTAGGGTTAAGTGTTCTGAGAGCTGGAATATGAGCAGTGTTAGATGATTATAAAAATAATGCTGCCTTCTATTTATGTAGTGCTTTGCTCCTGCTGAGTTCCTGGTTCAGCCATATCTTACTGTGAATTCTATTAATACATTATGTTCAAAGTCATCTTTCATGCACAGATCATTACTGGCATTCATTCTCACACAGTCCCAGTATGGGGTTACCTAAAATTAATCTTGTTTCAGAAGCAGAGGTTCTGGGTATGAAATGCTGTGGCCATGCAATACCACTAGTCCCAAGGGGAATAAACACTAGATCCCCGTCTTGCATTCTATCACGGTTCTGAAATTCTCCCACTACATGCTTAGGATAAGTAGCCTGATGGCCCCCAGTGCTCTGACTCCAGGATGTAACCTGTTCCACCTGCTCCCCCATTATCCACATCAGATGAGATACTGGTGAGTCTGAGAGACAGCAGTCGGTTCAGGGAAGTCAAGTGTTCTCAGCACATGAGCTGGGCACAGCTCAGAGCCTCTCTGAGCTGTGGTTTACTCAGCCCTAAAGGCAGCACAGAAATTCCTCCTTCACTGGGTCATCAGAATGATTGGTGATAGGTGACTTTCAGACAGTATAGCTCTCACGGTAATGGAAAAAAATGAGACTTCGGGCGATAATGGGGAATACTTGAACTCCTCCTGTAGTTTAGGAAAGGGATAGATTTGACCACGGAGATGGGGCCATAAATGGGAGGCCTTTCATTATCACAGTTTGAACTTTCGAGGGAAATTCTTCAAATCCGCACTCTGTTTTTCCTCATTACTTTGTCCTCTCCATCACGAAGTACATTTTCTGAGTATAAAAACAGAAATATTCCAGACCAGAAATAACTTGAGATTTGGTATCACTAGTGATTAGCCTCGACTCCAAATGGACTGTCTGCTCAGTTTAGTCGTTGTTTCTTCTCTTACGGCAAGATGCTCCCTTGCGCATCTGAGAGTTTCCATATGCTATTCCCTCTCCACGAAATGCCTTTCATCTCCATATTTATCAGCACAACTCAAAGCAGACCTTCTCCACCTGGCACTGTTGGTGATGCAGGACTGAAAGCCAAACTTGTAGGGGGAAAAATGTCCGTCCTGGCTTTTGTTATCAGAACCAAAGACAGATGGCGGAGAGGATGCTCCTAGAAAGAGGTAAATGAGGGGAGAGACTTAGAGGAGAATAAGGAGCAAGCACAGAGAGGGAAAAGCACTTTCCAATGACTGAGCTGGAGGTCTCGGGGATGAGTGAACAGCAGGATACGCGCCCCACTCTCCAAGGTCTTGGCAGGAGCACAGTGGCTGGGTCATCAGCCTGGGGAAGAACGATTTTACAAATCATTCTCAGGAGCTTGAAGCTTCCCCTACTGGCCTGGGCCACAAGCACATCGGCACTGACTAGTGTGACCTGAAGACCACAAAGCCATTCTGGAAAGTTCTGTCATAAATAAGGAGCAACCTTCGGCAAGTCTTGGTGTGAGGAGAAGGGGCCCCTTCCGCATTCCTTTCTCATCCAGGAGGAAAGGCTTAAAACTAGATCCAATCTGGTTTTAGCAAACTATTACATCATTTTGTACTCAATTGAATTTTGAGGTGAAATTTTATATCTCTTAACATTCCATATCTCTAGTGCATTGTCCGTAAGTAAATATTAATTTAATAACTAAATGAAGGTTCATTTTTGTACAGTTAGGCCACTACCTTCCTCAGAGGCCTCAGTCAGAACACTGCTGTGTAAGAGTTCAGAGCTCCCGCATATGCAAACGTGATTCCTATAATTAATCCCAGGAGGACAGTGCAGGTATGGGCACTCTTGACCGCCTTGGAATAAGTCCGTCCCTAGACAAAGGTTGCTTGTCCTCTAGGCTCAGACAGAGTCCTCTGTATGTTTCCCTCTTTACATCCCACCCACGTGTCAATCTAAGCCTTTAGTTCATGAAGCCCAGTAACACCGCCTCCTCCCACCCACATCCCTCCCTTAGCAAGAAACATATCCTGAGGATGGAGGATGTGTAAGGTTCACACTTGCAGGAGTCAGACTCAGGAGAGGAGAGTGGCTAGCGAACTAACTTGCCTCCTCCAGCCCCAAAGTAGTGACTTCAAGCCATGAACTATTAACCCCACCAAACCTTCCCCTGTTCCCACTGCCATACTAAAATCACTGGGGAAATTCAGAATAATGCTTTGAAAGCATAAGAGGGACACCTGGGTGGCTCAGTCAGTTAAGCACCAGACTCTTGATTTCAGCTCAGGTCAGGATCTCCCAGGGTGATGGGATCTGGCCCACGTTGGGCTCCGCACTCAGCAGGGAGCCTGCTTGGGATTCTCTCTCACCCTCTCCCTCTGCCATTCCCCCTGCTCACGTGCTCTCTCTCTTAAGTAAATAAATAAATCTTAAAAAAAAAAGCGTATGAGATCTGAGTGCTTCAAGCAGAAGCTGTGATTATGTTCAGCATTAATAGTGCACTTGTTAAAGTCATTTATTATTCCTGTTCTCATTTTTATTCTTTTTTATCCCTTTCTGTTATTAGATACATGATTCTTTTTTTTAAGGCCAGACATTACGTTGTAAAAAATGAGGTGTAACAGAAAAGAGTCTTTTATGCAAATGTGGGGGGACGCACAAAAGTAAATGAAAACCATTTATAATATGTAAAGTTCAAAATCAGCTGGTGTTTAATAAAAAACAAAGTTTAGACAAATGTTCCCCATAAATCACTTCTGAGTGTAGTTAGCATTCTTTTTCTTTACAACACAAGAGCTCCTTAGTTAAGCTAATGCAATGACTTAACAAGGTGTGGACAAGGACTCCCCTGTGCATTACACATGTCCTTTCTTGGGATTTTTCCCTGATGTTAAGCTGTCTCAGCCAATCCAGACAGCACAGGGGTGTGTGTGAATGAGCGTGCATGTATGCGTACAGAAAATTAATGTTTCATGTAAAACAAATCTGTATCCATATTCCTGCAAAATACCTCTTGTGATAATTCTAGTAATAATACTCTAGTAATGATCTTAGTTATTCAACTGAGTTACCCAGTGGCTAAGGTCCAAGATGTCAGAGGGATCCTGATTCTTTTATTGCTCTCACAATGACATGCTGTCCATCAACAGTCACCACAAGGGTTCTCTTAAAATATATCCCAAATCCACTCATTTGTCATCTCTACAACTCCTTCCATCCTGGTCCATGTCGGCAATGTCACACCGCGAGCGTAGCCTCCCTCCTTGTGCTCTTCCTCCTCTACTATCTCAACTCCAGAAAAGCAGACTGAATGATATGGTAAAACATGCATCAGAAAGGATATGTTTCCCTTCTCTGTTATGATGTGTGTAATTCTTTTTGAAGGCCAGACATTATATTATAAAAAATGAGATTCAACAAAAAAGAGTCTGGGATATAGGTATCTGCAAGGAACCTCACTGCCACCTAAAGAACCAGAAGGAGTTGGATACACTGTAAAATGGCAACTTTGTGTACAGCCATCAGATTGCTCTGATCACAGGGCAACCAAGTGAACTGAATCCATGATAGATTACTCTACTCCCCCACCCAAGGAGAGGTGGATGAGCAAGCATGGGGGGGGGGGGCGGGGAGATGAGTCTGCAACACAAGGGGGAAGAAGAAAGGAGTTAAGATGTAAATGAATGGGGCACCTGGGTATCTCAGTCAGTTAAGTGTCTGCCGTCAGCTCAGGTCTTGATCCCAGGGTCCTGGGATCCAGCCCCGCATTGGGATCCCTGCTCAGCGAAGTGTAAACTAGCTGCAGATACAGGCAAAGTGAGCTTCCACTCCCAAGCTCTTCTTTTGTGGATCTCCGCTGGGTACATCAAAAAAGACTGGAGAGAACCTACCAAAATAGAAGTGACCTAGAGGAAGGGGATAAAGGCTGTCATTGCAGGAAGGGCATAAAGCCTCATGCCCCTTCGAACACCCCTTTGTCACGTGGAACAAAAGCCTTGAGCCAGAGAGGGAAGAATACCAACAATGTCATCCCCAGAACACGGGTGGGTGGAGACCCATTATTATGGGCTAATATGGAAGAAAACAGTATCTATCCCTGCAGGAGGGGCTCCAAATTGTTGTGAGCCCAGAATCCTACTCAGTATTAACAGAGGTTTCCTACCACTCTAAGATCAGTGCTCCCTGACAGACAAAGTGAGAGACATGCTCAGAATCTACCTTGAAAGTCCAGGCACCGAGAGCCTACCCAAGGGAAGATGGATCAGAAGGATTAGATCAAAATAGACCCTCTTTAATTGACAAGATTATCCTGGTAAACCAAGGTAACAAGTCCAAAGAGTCTATAGCCAGGTGGGGGGGGGGGGCAGGGGTGGAGAGGATGAAGAGCTCCCCCTCTGTGGTACAAGACATACAGTGATGGCTGAAAGCAGAATGCTTGGGATACACTGAGAAGAATGTGCTAGGACCCCAGCTTCCATTCTAAGAAAAAGGCATCAGTAGAAGAATGTGAAAGCTATGGTGTGCTGAAAGTCATCATAATAACAAGAAACAAACCCATCTCCACTCCTGAGTAAGTTGACTCAATGGCCCACGCTAACTGCTAGGGAAGACACGTGCCCATTTCCAGATGGAAAATACTGCTTACTTCAATTTCTTCCACAGAATAAACAAATACAAACAAATAAACAAAAAAGCTGAAAGATTTTATTGTCAGCAGACTTATCCTACAGGAAATATTAAAGGAAGTTTTTCACTCGGAAGAAATAGGATACTGACAGAAATTTGACTCTGCATGAAAATATAAGGAAGTCTGAAAATGCTCAGATGTAAATAGAAAAAGATAATTTTTTAATTGGAATAGTTCTAAAGGATAATTGACTGTCAAAAACCAAGACTAACTATTTTGGGGGGGTTTATAACATATGTAAAAGTATGATAACTATACCAAAACAGTAGGGAGGGAAGAATTGGAAGTATATTCTCGCAAGATTCTTCCACCTTACACAAAGTTATATAATGAGGTTTGGAAGTAGACTGTGATGAGTTAATACATATTGTAAATCCTAGAGGAAACACTAAAGAAAATTAGAAAAAGATGTATGGATAATAATCCAATAAGAGAGATAAAGTGGAATAATTACAATACAGGTGGCCTTTACTTTGCATGTTTCTGATGTGCACAAATTCCAGTTACCATGGTTTAGTTGACCCTTTCCCAAAGCATGTCAAATTTCAGTTATCACTGTATGAAAATGGCAATTAATTGTGTACAGTACAAACCTCACTGCCAGTTCTTTGGCCCACAGATCAGTAAATAACAGATGTGCATCACGGTCAGTGACCCATCAAACCACTCCCTCCCAACTGTCTCAGGGACTGGCCATCCTACTTCCGTTATTCAGTCCTGGAACCAACAACAAAGTGTGTAGTTTTGTTGCTTCCCCGTCACCCAGTGATAAACCCACATGACATTTTACTAAAATGGATAACCTCAAGAAGGAATTGGCCGGCAACGATGAAAATGCAGCAAAGACACAGGAAGTGGTGATGCTGAAATTCAAATGGAACATCAATGAAGTCATAGAAGAGGTAGCTGACAGCGGGTATATTGATAGGGCCATTGTCCAACAAACTGTGGATATTTGGCCAGCGGAAATTAGTAAGGACAAACTTACTGACATAAATGAGGAAGGTGGTATGAGAGTAAAAAAAGAAGTGATGCTGGTGGGGTGCCTGGGTGGCTCAGTCCGTTAAGCATCTGCCTTCTGCTTGGGTCATGATCCAGGGGTCCTGGGATCAAGCCTGGTGTCGGGCTCCTGCTCAACAGGGAGGCTGCTTCTCCTTCTGCCCTTCTGCCTGCTTGCGCTTCCTCTCTCTTTCTCTCTTTCTCAAATATGTATCGTGTATATATGATATACACACACACGTATATGATATATACATGTATATATACACATGTATATTATATATAAATATATAAAATCTTAAAAAAATAAATATATAAAATCTTTTAAAAAAAGTGATGCTGGAAAAAACTTTGTACTCAAGGAATTCTCAAAGATATTTCCTGACACTGAAAGCACAAAGGGCCGACTATTGAAAGCCAATCCAAACTAAGGGAAAAGTAGGACATTTGGCCAAAATATAGAGGAGATGCTCACTCCACCTGGTAAGTTATACCAACAAAAAGAAGGCAAGCACTGCCCAAGCTATTCTTGTGTTTGACAAAGCAATCAAACATTTAATTTTCATGTTTCTGATGTTTTGAATCACAATAGATTAAAGAAATATTAATTTTGCCCTTTTTTCATTTTCCTATCCATGCATAGGTGACAGTAAGAGAGTTTTTAATGTTTTGAACAAAATTTTAAATGTGCCAGAACACTTGGAGATTATCCAGTTGGTTTTTAAGGTCATTTTGTGCGGTTTCAGCCTGCATGGTCATTTACACAATCTCACACTACTGTATAAAGTGAGGGTTGCTTGTAATCAATTAATCCCAAAGCAAGCAGAAAAGTGCACAAAAAACTCAGGAAGAGTGGGAAAAAGTTTTTTAAACAATAGCCAGGTGACAGATTGCAAACCAACCATATCAATAATTTCATTAAATGTAAGTATTGTAAACATCTCAATTGAAAGGCAGATACTGTCTTATTAAATCTAAAAAGCCCAGTTACATGCTTTTTTTAAGAAACACAACTGTAAGTACAAAATATGCTTATAAAGTAAGAGGATAGAAAAATACGGGCCATAAAAACACTTATCAAAAGGAAGTTGGAGTGGCTATATACATATCACACAAAGTAGACTTCAGAACAAGAAATATTACTAAGGATAAAAAGAGGCATCATTGGGGCGCCTGGGTGGCTCAGTCGTTAAGCGTCTGCCTTCGGCTCGGGTCATGATCCCAGGGTCCTGGGATCGAGCCCCGCATCGGGCTCCCTGCTCCGCGGGAAGCCTGCTTCTCCCTCCCCCACTTCCCCTGCTGTGTTCCCTCTCTCGCCGTGTCTCTGTCAAATAAATAAATAAAATCTTTAAAAAAAAAAAGAGGCATCATATACTGATAAAGGAGTCAATTCACCAAAAAGACAAAATAATCCTAAATGTGTTTGCACCTAACATCAAAGCTTCAATATATACAGAGCAAAAACTAATATTTTGTGACTTCAAAATTCCTTAGGAATACATCAAGCAAGTAACAAAACACCCGTATGTCTTTGGAAAACTTGACTGAGAGTATCACTCAATGTATCAAAATTGACATTTATAGAACACTCCATCAGACAGTAGAATACACACCATTTTCAAGTGCACATGAAATATTCACCAAGACAGGTTATATTCTGTGCCATAAAAAGAGTCTCAACAAATTCAAAATAACTTAAATCATATAAACTATGTTATCTGACTATAAGGAATTAAATTATAACAGTTGTCAAAACCAGAAAAATATCTAGAAAATCCCTCCAAATTTAGACATTAAACACACATTTGTCAATAACCTATGGGTCAATAGGAAGTTATAAGGAATACTAGAAAATATTTTTGGGGCACCTGGATGGCTCAGTTGTTAAGCGTCTGCCTTCAGCTCAGGTCATGATCTCAGGGTCCTGGGATCGAGTCCCACATTGGGCTCCCTGCTCAGCAGGAAGCGTGCTTCTCCCTCTCCCACTCCCCCTGCTTGTGTTCCCTCTCTAGCTGTGTCTCTCTCTATCAAACAAATAAAAAATCATAAGAAAAAAAAATTTTCAATTGAATGAAAATAAAATAAAACATTAAAATATGTAGGATGCAGCTAAAGCAGCACTTAAAGAAAAATTTACAGACTTAAGATTCTTGTTAGAAAAGAAGAGGGATCTCAAATCTATGATCTATACTTTCACTGACACTAGAATTACACTAGTAAATTTTCATTCTATGACCCGAGACAAAAAAAAAGCAAAGTATATTTATGACATTCAGGAAGAAAGGAAATAATTGTAGTAAGAGTAGAAATCAATAAAATTAAAACCAATGGAAAGAAATCAATGAAAACAATAGCTAGTGTTTTGAAAAGTTTAATAAAGTTCATCATCTTTTATCCCAATGATGAACAAATTATAGCCATAGGCAGAATCCAGCCCACTGTCTGTTTTCTGTAAATAAAAGTTTTATTGGAACCCATTTGTTGATTTTCTGTGGCTGTTTTCTACTACAACAAGAAAATTGAGTAGTTGAGACAGACCAAATGACTTTCACATCCAAGAACATTTACTATATAGCCCATTATATAAAAAGCTTATCCAACCTTATCCTCCTCTCATCCAACTGATGAAGAATACAAAAAATAAATAAATAAATGTTCAAACATCAGAAATTTTGAAATAAGGGATTTCATTACAGAGCCTATAGGCATAAAAATAACAAAGATATAAAACAAAAAAAATTATGCCAATAATTTGACAAATTAGATTAAATAAATCAATTTCTTGGAAGACACAAACTACCAAAGCTCACTCAAGAAAAAGTAGATAACCTCAATAGTTAAATATTTATTGAAGAAATTGAAATTGTGGGTAAAATCTTTCCACACGCAAAAAAAGTCAGACTCAGATGACTGCATTGAGGATTTCTACTCAACATTTAAGGAAGAAATGACACTATTCTTACATAAGCTTTTTTCAGGAAATAGGAAAGGATGGAACATTCCGCCACATGTGTTATAAAGCCAGAATTACCCTGATATCAAAACAAAGACGTTACAAGAAAAGAAATCTACAGAGCAACATCCCTCATAATTATCAGAACAAAAATACTCAATAAAATATTAGGAAATTGAGTCCAGCAAGATTTAAAAAGGGTAACGCATCATGACCAAGGGAGTTCATCCCAGGAATGTGAGTTCAGTTCAACACAAGAAAATCAATCAGTGTAATTCACCACATGGATAGACTAAAGAAGAAAAGCCATACAATACTCTCAATTGATGCAGAAAAATCCTTTAACAAAATTTGATATCCATCCATGATAAATACTCTCAGCAAACTAGGAGTGGGAGGGAATGTTCTCAGGGCGATAAAGGTCATTGACAAAAACCCTACAGCAAATATCACACATATTAATGAAAGACTGACTGCCTTCCCATTGGACCGAGAAAAAGACAAGGGTATCTACTGTCTCCAATCCTATTTGGCATCACACGGGATATCCCATCTTCTGCAATAAGACTGGGGTCTTGGGGTGGTAGGTAGAATGTATACAGATTTTTTTTTTAAAGAAAAAAAATAAACCTGTCTCTATTTGCAGATTAACAATTATCTAAGTGGAAAATCCCAAAGAATCTACATATAAGCTACTAGGACTAATCAATGAATTCAGCAAGGTCACAGGATAAAAAGTCAATTATAAAGTATTTCTATGCACTATCAATGAGAAGAGTTAGAAATTAATTTTTAAAGTACTTTTTACAATAATACTAAAACCACGAAATACTTGGGCATGAATCTAACAAAATATGTACAAAATCATTATGCTGAAAACCACAAAACAGGAAGGGAAGGAATCAAAAGAAGCCTAAATAGAGAGATATACTGTGTTCATGGATTAAAAGGGATACTAACGTACAAGCTGTTTATGAAGTTTACATGCAAAGACAGTTATAATAGCCAAAAACAATTGATTTCAACACTTACTGTAAAGCTTTGATAATCAAGAGAGTGTGCTCTTAGTGAAAAACGAACACATGGAACTAATGGGATAGAATAGAGAGCCAGAAATAGACCCTAACAAATCAACTGATTTTTGGCAAAGATGTAAAGGTAAACCGATGGAGAAAGGATAGTTTTTTTCGACAAATCATGAGGGAACAATTAGAAATCCAAAGGCATTAAAAACAAGAAAAAAATTTTGACCCATTCTCCGTACCACATACAAAAATTAATTCAAAGCTAACTCAAAGTTAGATCTAAATACCAAACCTAAAACTTCTATTTGAAAACATAGGAGCAAATCTTTATAGGCTATGCAAAGATTTCTTAGATCTGACACCAAAAGAATAATTGATAAAAGATTAATAATTTGGACTTCATCACAACTATAAACACCTGTTCTTCATGAAGAAGAACAATTATGAAGACAATGAAAAGACAAGCCAAAAGACTGAGAAAATATTCATTTGCAAAACACGTTAGACAACAGACTTGTATTTGTCCAGAATATATAAAGAATTCTCAAAACCCAGTAAGAAAACAGACAACTTATTTATTTTTTTTTCGGTGAGCCAAAGGTTTAAATAGACACCCCAATAGAAAAGATATAAGGATGGCAAATAAGTACATGAAAAGATTCTTGACATCATTATTCCTTGGAAAAATGCTAGTTAAACCCAAAATGAGGTACTGTGTGTGCAACAGTGTGCAGTATTAAAAGCCACTTGAGCATCTAAAGCAGGAGGTTATAAGGGCTCATCAACATTTGTTGAGGAAGTGCACACTGGTTGTTGTAGATGAGGGAGGTGACAACAGAAACAGGTAGACCATGGAGGTGCTTGTTGTCCACCTCAAGGAAAGGATGGTGCCTTCAACTAAGGTGGGAATGAAAAGAGGGGTTGTCTTCTGGATGTGAGTTGGACTGGCCAGAGAAGACCTCCAGTGGCTTGGATGTGTAAGGTGAGGGAAAGAAGACAGCTGAGCATGACTCCTAGGTTTTCAGCCACATCAGTCAGAAGGATTGTGGTGTCTATTTACTAAGATAGGAAAATGGGTTGGAGAAAGATTTGTGGAGAAATTCAAACATTCGAAAATAACTATAATATCAAGACCTCAAATTTTTAAAGCCTGAAAATATACCTACCAGACAATAGAATAGAGATAAAGGAAAATTCTTAGCCCATTATATATAAATCTGACTTTCATCCTGTTACTCTAAATACTTGAATAAAAAGATACATACTTTATTATTTATTTATTTATAGAGTGGGGGGGGAAGGGAGAGGCAGAGGGAGAGGGAGAGAGAGAATCTTAAGCAGGTTTCATGCTCAGCACAGAGCCCAATGTGGGGCTCCATCTCACAACCCTGAGATCATGACCTGAGTCGAAATCAGAGTCAGAGGCTTAACTGAATGAACAACTCAGGTGCCCCAAAAGATACATACTTTATACAGTTGTCATGCAGTCATCAAATAAACAAGCCTGTTACAAACTACCCTGTGCTCAGTGCTGGGTTGGAACCAAGAAAAACAAAAAATTAGAAGTTCTGATCCCGGCTCTCAAGTAGCTTTTGACCTAAATGAAGGGATACATCAGAAATTCATAAGTAGAAATACAATAATAGCAAAATAAAACTGATAAAAATAATAAGACCTTGAGCATGACATAAACAATGTCTATAGCTGTGCATGCACATTGTCAAATGGTGGGGGGCGGGGGAAGTGGGACAGACGATCCCTGTGTGTTCCAATCCTCTGGGAAGTTCTTTTGGTGGAAGAATTTGATTCTCTGTGCAAATAGAGAGGATGTTTCATATGAAGATACATAATCTACAACGCAATGCAGTTCTCTCTTCTGTCTCAAGTGGAAAATTCATCATTTTCTTAAAGAAGTAGGACTGGAAGTAGGAAAATAAATTTTGTGAAATCAGTAAAGAGCCTCTTAATAATTCGTCGTAGAACTTTCCAGCTATAGACTCTGTCATTGAATATCCAAAAGTGAATATGGTCCCATCCAGGCTTCCTGCCCTCCTGGAAGCCTCTCTATGGCCAAAGGTAAGAATTCGACACTGCCTTTGATCCTCTGATTGTGAAGTCCTCAAAGAGCATGTAGAATGAATGACTGGCCTTGTGTTAACACCCCATACCCTCTGTGCCAAGATCCTTGTCCTGGACAAACAACTTTTGGCCTATCAGCCAGGCTAGACAAAGATCAAAGTTATGTTCACCGTGTCACCCTTTTCATACAAAAATATTTTGGATTGCAGTATCACGAAGCTACACATAACTGATACAGCTTACCTGTGGTATCATTTATTTTTAATTCCCCCAAAGCAAATAGAAAAGGCTTTCTAGATTAGAGGTACCTGTTTGCAAACAAGAGCCTGCTGGGTTTGTTCAGCCTTAAATAGACATCGATGGGACCCCCCTTCTGGCAAAAGGGGGATCCACAGGTCCTAAAGCTCCAGTTCCCCTCAAAAAGTGATTGAGGCTCGCGCTCACCCCTAAGGGCTCAGAAATATTGGATAATGCTTTCCAAGGGCAAATGAGAGTAAGTGAAGGACAGAGCTCAGCCTCTTGGTGACACCAAGTTTCACAGTGGTTTTTAGTCACCACGTTGATGACTTTGGTAGAGACTTAATTCTAGAGTGAAATAGAACATGGCTGTGTGAGAACAAATGTGAAATACCAGTAATGAGGAGATATCATTGCTTCTAGGACCCCTTCGCAGTGGGAGGGCTCTGTTCATCTCAGATACATCCAGCAGTTCCTCAGTCTGCCCGCATCCAGGATGGGACAAAGATGTCCCCTTATATTCTGCCTCAGCCCAGCTGATTTCCAAAAAGAGGGAAAATGATAGAAAAAAACGGATAGGGATTAGGGAAAAGAAAAAGGGAAGGAGAGAGAGAGAAAAAAAACTCCAACACCACTTAAGACAAAAAAAAGGTCATTGCTGGGAACAAGAATAGCAGGAGTCAAACAGAACCTGAGAAACAGAAGGAATCTCAAGTCAGACCTGGGTCACCGCACAGACTTGAGAGCCCTGCACACGGCTACGAGGATACTCAGATGGGCTAAAGAAACTGAAGTCTGTTCTTAATGAGGGGTGGCTGAAGTAAATATCCAAGTCCTGCCAAGTCAACTCTAGAGTGGATCCAACTTGCTCCTTCCTGGTGGTTCCTACAGAGCCCTCTACCCGGATATACACATGCCTGGTCCTTGACATTATTCACACCTCAGTTCAAATGTATCTCCTCAGAGAGGCCACGCCTGACCAGCCAACCCAAAGCAACATTCTCTGTCACCCTCTCTGTCAGCAGGACCGATGCCTGAAACCACTCTGTGTATGTCGACCAGAGGGATTTGAGTATAAGAAACCAGTTACAAAGGTGTTAGAAAGGCTGAGAAGTTATTAACAACTGTGAGAAGTCCTGTGAGCTCCCCAGGACTTGGAGAACGAAGGGAAGAGAAGGTGTCGGCAGAAGCCACAGGGCGAAGGAGCCCCCCTCACACACACCAGCAGTGAGGATACCTGATTGGGTGTGGGCCAGGGCAGGAGAAGGCCCAGCCATAAGGCTGTGTATTGTTTACTTTTTTATTTTCTGTATATTATGATGTTTTGACATCTTAAAACCCTTTCTGGCTAGAGACACTGCTCCCATTGGATGCTAGCCAATTCTAAAGATAGCAAAGGACTCAGCTGGGAGTATGCTTTTGATATGCAAACTAACCAACCTGAGCCTGACCTCCTCTATCCGCCCCATCCACCCTAGGAGGCAGTGTTCCCCTACCTGAATCTTCCCGGGCCAGGTACCAGGCAACTAGAAGCCGCCCCATAGATTAGAAGCCACCCAAATTGTTCAGAGTAACCAATTCTGAACTGTCTCCCTTGCCCTGCCTTGCTTTCCCCACAGAAACCTTAATAAAGCCTCAGTCCTGCATGCATTCTGCCTCCTGACCACCGGGAAAGTTTCCCCATGTGGCTCTGCATGGCATGGCCAGCACCTGTGAGTATAATAGAGCTTTGTTTGCCCGAGTCTCTCCAGTGTCCTCTCTTGTAGCGCACCTGACAGACCATCCCATAAAGGAACACAGAGCAGGGCTGCAGGAACCGGTGAAGGGCAGTGGGGTCCATAGCTGCTGCCAAGAGAACAAGCAGGACCCAACTCCTGCCTCTAAATTCTCAGCAGTGCTTCCCTTCCCTATCCCTCAGCAGTGCAGACCCTTGAAGGATGCCACCGGGCCAGAGTCAGCCAATAGCTCCTCTGGTCGGGGTCCCTCCCTCACCTCACCTCTGAAATAGGCCAGAGTGTAGAAAGGCAATTGACCAAAACATGACTACGTTGCCCTGGGATGTATCACGCTCTGCAATTACTCATTTCTTTGTGGACTCACCCATTGCCTGCCTCCTGCCCATACAATGAAAAAGCATGAGATCAAAGGCATTGATCATCTCATTCACTCCTGTTTTCCCAGTGGCTCCTACAGGGCCCAGGGTAAGCTGGGGCTCAGTAAGCACTTGTTCAGCAAATGAATGAAGGGAAAAGTAATGAAATGTATAGTCTATTAAATAAATAGATTACTCATTTAAGTTGACTCTACATTAAACTGTTTCATTTCCCTATATTGGTCGAGCTATTTCTACCAATCATTTTCTTTGCCAATTCTTAATAGAAAGAAGAAGGAAGGAAGTGAGGGAGGGAGGAAGAAAGAGAGGGAGGGAGAGAGGAAGGAAGACAGGCAAACGCTGCACGCACTGTTGCATTGTTGTGTGTCATCATCACTATTTGGACGGAATGTCCATAAACTGAAAAACAAGCTAAGATTTTTGTGGCCAGAGAGAGCAGGCTAGGTTAACTGTGCCCTAATGCAGAAGAAGCCTTTCTGAATTCTTTCTGATGGGTGCCGCTTCCAACGCTGTCTTCTCCTATAAGGCAAACCACGTCTCTCTCCGTCCAGACCAACTTCCTATGACACCAAACCCTACAGGCTTCCTGGATGTTCCCACCTGTTTCCAACACAGGCCAGGGACCCTCCCTCTGTGCCTGATGTCTGAAGCACCCACCTCCCTTTCCCATTTGGCAAATACTTATAATGTCACGAGGGTAATGAGACCTGTCTGGGCCTCTTCCCAGCTCTCTCTACACTTCTTTGGGTCTGTCTTTCATCTAGTCTTTATGACACGAGATGACAGTATTAGTTTACCTCTCAGACTCTCCCACCAGAATGTGAGTGCCAGGAGTTGAGAAAGCTTGTGTTTGAGTCCATCACAGCACCCAGCACAGAGGAAACCGTACATAAATATGGAAGGAAGTGTGGGAGAGAGAGACAGAGACAGAGAGACAGAGAGACAGAGAGACAGGGGCAGGGGGGCAGGAAACAGTGGGAAGGAAGAAGAGAGGACTTTCCCTTCCATAAAGAGACGCAAAATCTCTCTCTGTATGTTGTAATTATCAAATCAGTCTTCTGTAACCAATAGAACGTTAAATCATGTTTCCAAAAGTTGAAATTTCATTTAAGAAAGAGACCCACAGTGTTCTGTTCTTTTAGAGGAGCATCAACCATTTTAGATACAAACCTATTTTTCTGCACAAATAGGTGACACATTGCAAATCCCTATCCCTTTCAAGCCCTCATCTTTCAAATAGCCTTTCTGAAGTTTGCTGATTCATGGTGTGTAAGGTCCTTCTTTCCATTCCATGCCAAACCTTTTAATAACTGTCTTCCCTAACAAACAAGATAAGGGTTCTCCTCCCCTCCTGCCCACAGAGCAGCGCTTGGAGGGGGTGCTAAGTTGTTTTCAAGCACAAAGCATGTGATTCTGATGTGAAAAGGAACAGGGGTGAGGCACACCGGGCTCAGAGCTCCCAAGCAGCCCCTCCTCACTCCCATCCCAGAGACACAGTGCTTATAAGCAACAGGGCCTTGTTTTAAATTTTGAGTCTGTGGGCTTTCTCTGCAAAGACTGTGTAAGACTCTAGATAACTCAGGATTCCTACAGCCTCAAGAGAGAACTGCTGATCTAGTACCATGCTGCTGTCGATTTTCCCCCGAGAGAAATATCCCTGTGTCAATATCTATAATGCCTAGGATTCAACTTCCCTATCCAATTTCAAAATTCAGGATTTCCTTTTTTGCCTCTCTTTAATCTCCCGATTGCCAAGAATCCTCAAAGATTAGAGTTAGTGATTCTGAGATTACATCTGCAAGTTCCTTTAGCACCCTGGGATGGAATTCATCTAGGCTAGGATTTAAACTTCTTTAAACAGGTAAACATTCTCTCCCTACATCCTTATATATCTTGAGTGGCCCATGCATTTTTACAGTTTTTTTTTTTTTTTCCCTGTTCTTACCATTTTAAAGCCTAGTTCAGTCGCTAAAGAACTCATAGCAAAATAAGTTACGAATACCTCATTCTCCCCCTACCACCTGTTAAAACTACATCACCAGCCAAGGAACAAGGCCTAAAGTCTCTTGCTGTAAACAAAGCCTAAAAGGCCCTTTGTGTGGTGCTGAGTATCTTTGCATGTTTCAACTGAGTCTAAGATTTTGTCTCAAAGACATACGAACCAGGGGTCTCTGCTTCTCGCTCGCATTTTTGTTTTCCCTTGCAACATTTGTTCCTTTAAAAACCTGTGCTTGGGCGCCTGGGTGTCTCAGTCATTAAGCGTCTGCCTTCGGCTCAGGTCATGATCCTGGAGTCCTGGGATCGAGCCCCGCATGGGGCTCCCTGCTCCGTGGGAAGCCTGCTTCTCCCTCTCCCACTCCCCCTGCTTGTGTTCCCTCTCTGGCTGTCTTTCTCTCTGTCAAATAAATAAAATCTTTAAAAAAAATAAAAATAAAAAAATAAAAACCTGTGCTTATCAGAAAATGTAATCTGTCATAAAACTATAGAGAGAGTCACATGGAAATATTTTGAATAAAAGGGAATTAAGTAAATAGTATGGTGGCAGGTAATATATGCAAGAAGGGGCAAGGGGGGTGCACCTCCATGACATAGGTCTCCCTCCCACCTCTGTCTCCACTGGGTCCCCTTCCTTTCTTTGGAAACAGCTGCTATGACAAAGGCTAGAACTGTTCCCGAAGCTTCAGGGAACCTAGTGAACCAGAGGCAGTGGGCTTGAAGAATGCCATTTATCTTTTCGAAGAGAGAGGACATATAAAACTAGAGCTCAACAGAACTGCAAGCATCATCTATACCCAAGCTAAGGGAATGATGGAGGTCGTTTCCTCATATCTCCCAATTCACTTCTCTTAGCTAAAAGTACTGTTTGACGCTCTTCTTTGAGCCACTCCATTTCTTGTCCTTTCTGGGCTCAAAAACCATCAGGGGCTTCCCAACACTGACAGAATAAGATCCATCCTCTGTGGCACCCAGTCTTTCTGCAGGCCCATGCATCTTCCAGCCCCCTAATCAAAAGTTCACCACTTTCTCATTTCTGTGGCTCTGCATAAGCTGGTCTTTGTTGCTAGAATGCCCTTAACCCCCCTTGACTTTTTAATAAACATCTCTTCATCCTTAAACACACAATGAGGTCTCCCATCCTCCGGGAATATCCTTTCCCTCTTCTCCTAAAGTTAATTTTCTCTCCCCGTATCACACCAGTTTTATTGCTGTACTTACCACACTGCATTTTTCCTCATGATCAAAGAAAACCTCACTTATTTCCAACGTATGCGATTCATCAAGGAGTTCTGTGATGTTGCTTATTCCAATCTGCTCATAGGCAGGCATACAGATGAAATTACCCCTTAAATTCTCCACTTCTCCTCTTGAATTTGACTATGGCTTCCAGCGATAGAAAAGTCAACTATGCCTCTGTATTGTATGGCCTACTTTAATTATTTGTCTTTCTGTTTCCAGAAGTAGAATATATGCTCCCCGAGGCCTGGGATCTCTGTTCATTCACGATATTGCCCGTCCTTTGTCTTCAGCTTCATTTCCTGGTTTTCCAACTGGGGCTCCCCCCACGGACAGCTTCCTCCCTCGCCTTGCGCCTTTGTGTGACTGTCCCTTATATCTGAAAATGGCCTTCTTATTCCATCCCACTTTGTCGAATTCATATCTGATCTTTTGAAGACTGACTGGACTACCTTGGATGTTTCTCGGTCCCTATTCCACCCTGTGTTTAACTTCCTATGAGTCCCTGTCATACTGTGCTGCCATTACTTACTGATCTTGCCCCTCAAGTTTACCAGCTCCTGGAGGACAAGAGCTGTGTTTTCATCTTTCCATCATCCCCACAGGACCTAGAATCAAGCCTGGCCCAGAATAAGGCTTGGCGAATGCTTACCAACAGGAGTGGGTTAATGGAGTTCACCCCCCTCCACCTGTCTGGCTCTTCCTCTACCTCCGGCTCTGATTCTTGGCGAGCTGCGGTGGGCATCTTTCCTTCCCAACCTGATCTACCACCTCAACACAGAGTAGTCTCAGCAAATCTCCTTGGTCACATGCTAGATTGAAATGAAGTCTGCCCATCTGAGCAGACCACTCAACAGTGAATAGCCCTGAATGTGGATTTCTTTCCTCTGAGTAACCAGAAGTGAGAAACTATTCTCCTAGAATGTTTTGTTCTCCTCACACCTCACTCCAAGGGATCTTTCTTTGGTTTCCTAACTCCAGCGTCACCCAGAAGAGACCTCTGTGTCCTCTTACAAGGTCTCATGGCTCAGGCCCCCTCACAAACCCGAGACAAGGAGTCTTTGCTGACAGCAGCGGTTGCCAGCCAGAGCATTGGCATTCAATGTATCACAGGGCCTTTGACCATAGGCAGGGTGGGGCTACTGCTGGACACACATGTTAATTGTGAGGGAAGCTTTGGTTTTACCCTAAAACGTGAGTCATCTAACAGTTATTACGGCATTAATTATCCCATTTTGGGATACTCTAGCCCTCTTAATACTTCATCAAAAGGATAATCATGGAAAATCAAAGCTGAAATTTAAGACCAATAAATTCTGTTCTTGGTTAATTCTGTTCTCCGTGCCCTCTGCACATCTATGTCTCGCTTGCATCTCCTTCAGGCCTGGAGATGCCAAGGTTTAGAACAAGCCCTCAGCTTTTCTGCTACTAAATCAATAGTTTTCAAATGTCTTTTAATCATAAATCCCTTTATCCAAAAAAAATCAAATCCGATTCTCAATGCATATTTGAAAAGGCTTATTTGTTCAGCACTGATGTATTTTAAACTCCACATAACAGCAACTACTGCTTAAAAAAATAAACCCATGAGAACAACAAGGCAAACTTCAAGACTTTAGAATGTTTACCACATGAGCTTGGGGGAGTGGGGTGTTACATCAAACCTAGCATTCAATTTATCTGTACATTTTGTTTCAGCTGCATGGTATCTAGATAATCCTGATTCTCACAGACAGATTGTGGCCCACAATAACAGTTTTGTTTTTTTGTATTTTTAAACTGTTTTCTCCCAGTATTAAGTGTACTTGGACATTTTGTTTCACAGTTGAGTCCCATACAATATCACCCAAAGCTGCCAAGAAACATTAGAACTGTTTACACCATAATATTTTCACTCTGGGATGTGTGATTGAATTTGCTTGTACTAGTTTCCATGATTGGAAACTTAGAAGAAAAGGACAAATTCATGGATCCAGCACAAAAACACCAAATATACATCCAGAAGCAGAAAAGGCTTAATCTAACAGTTATACAAAATGACTTGTACGGACAGCTTAGTCAAGCATAAGCATGATGTAATATGTTGAAATTTATGTTTAGAACATATTTGATGGCTTGTTTTAAATTTTTTTATTTTTAATATTTTTCTAAACAGTTAATAGCATATTATTTAAAGTATGAATTTTTTTTTTTTTTAAATTCACAAGTATTTGTATAACTCCTGCACCTGCTTTCACGTTGCTTGAAGACCGTTTTGTGAATGTACTTCTCTCATGTCCATTGCCTCCATGTAGGGACCAAACGAATTTCCGTGTCTAGTCCTGACCTCATCTGTCCTTCGATCCTACTGAGCATCACCTCCTGATAGCGGGTGAATACCTCATATAAAATGGATAAAACGTTCTTATCTTTCCCCTCAAATAAACTCCTTAGCTGTTTTGATGGGGCTTGGTACCTACCTCTTTCTGCCTTTCTTCTTTAACACTTACTATCTGGAACCGAAATTTTGACAATTAATTAATTTCTGTGATACTGATTCTGTAAGTAATTTACATTTGTGAGTTTTATCTCTGAACCGCTTTGTGTAGTGTGAGGGCAGGGATTCCAGCCCACACTTCTCCTATTTCCCTAGTCACAATAGCAATGCTAAGTACAGAGGAGGCATTCGATACATTTTGTGAATTAATACTGGGTAAAACAAGATTTTACAGCTGATTCATGATCCTTATTCCCAGTACGCATGGATTATAGTTTCTAATATAAAAGGCACCATTGTAATAATAGCAACTTCTCACTTAAATCTTTTCTTTTTTACTCAGCTCATAGTATTTCCCTGACTTCGTTGTCTTTTCCTTCAAAGGTTATCCCTGAGATGAGGGAAAAGCAGAACCTCTTGATACACAGGCTAGAAAAATCTAACAGCTACCACCTCGGGCTGATTTTCAACCTTTGTGGTAAGGAAAGCCCTTCATTTTGTAATGCTAATAGAAATGAGGTAATAGACAAAGATCCCTTATAGCGCAAAAAGAATAATATTCTCAAATAATCACCCCCTCACAAAGTCCCTTTAGGCTGCCTGTGGGGACCTGGTGACATTCAAGGCTCCTTCCAACTCAAAAGGAAAAGGAACATGCTTCCAAATTTGCATCCTTCTCAATAAGCCAGGATTAATGCCTTGACTCTGGGTAATTCAATAACTTTATGCCCTTGGGCAAAGCATTTAGTCAGAGTGGGTTTCTGTTTCTTATCTGTGTTTTGAAGTGAAAGCTAAAATAAATGGTGCTGGGTTTTGCCAAATGAGAGGTAGTTGAACCCAGAAAACCCAAACAAGTTATCTGTTGAAAGAGTCTCCCAAGGCTATACTGGGAAAAAAAGGGGGGGAGGGGACAGTAATTGCTATCAATTATTATGCTCTTACTGTGTACTAGGTGAGTGTCCATATATTTCTAGTTAATACCCACAAATATCCTACAATTGAAGTTAATCAGTGTACCCATTTTTCTAAGGAGAGTAACCCTGCCTTCCAGCAGGGGATACTGTTATTGGAAGCCAGTGTCTGGACTTAGCCCCCCATCTGTGTAGCCCCAAGGTGTGCTTTCTCTAACTCTCCGCAGTGCCTCATGCTCTAGGAGGCCTCATTCATGGAGAAGTTCCACCCTGGAAGCACAGCAATATTCTTGAAAGTGTCAAAGTTGGTGGGTCAAGGGAGCCCCAGCTCTCTCAGACCCAAGAGGAGAGAGTTCCTGCTTAAGATGGGCTCCTTTGAGGATGGAGAGAACTGTGCGCAGTCTCACTTAGGCACTTTTCACATGGTTAGCTAGGAACACGGTGTTCTAGTCGCAAGAGCTTCAACTAATTTTAAAATCATTTTGCACATAGGCTTCAGTTTCCTCAGTCTTCTCCCTGTCAAGGAAGAAGAATGGTGGGAGCTCATGCAAGGGGGTTCTCAGGAGGTGACAGAGGGACAGAAGGCCACCTCCTAGTCTTTGCACAGCTGCTGTGCTCTATTAACTGTTTGCTTTTCCCTGCAAAATGGCCATGTATTTGGTATTTTAAAATACAGGCTCTTTTAATCTTTTGCTGTTTCATTTCATATGCATTTTAATGGATGTGTTTAACTTGATTCTTGCCTCCTAATGTGAATTAATCCCAGAGGGCACACACTTTATTGAAAAGGGAAAATAATAAAATAAAATGAGTATAAAGTTAAGCTAGTCCCATTCTAGACTACTTGGTAAGAATGGGCTCACTGAGAAAATCCTCTTCACTGGGCATCAGTGCATGAGGCCCCAGTGGGGTGTCTACACCAAACAAAAAGAATGACACAGAAATGTGGATTGTGTATGCAAACATTTTGGGTGATTTCATGAGATTAAGAAAGAAAAAACTCAATTGGAAAAGCCTATATGGTTTCCAGTGAAGTTGAAATTGGAAATGAACAATGTCTGCCATCCGCTTAGGTAATTGGGACAATATTTACTTTGGGTCTTGATATGGATCCAGGGATCACCGATAGTACAAACCCCTCTTTCAAATTGATGAAAATTCTCTTCTGAGGTCCTAGGCAACTGAGTAAACTGAGAGAAATAAAATGCTAGAGGGTGGGGAAAAACACAGGCAATAGAGATTTAAAAACAAACAAATAAATCAGAGTATTTGCCTAGAAACGAGAGGATTGAAAGAAATATGGCGAAAACTGCTCAGGCTCATCAAACATCCACCACATATCAAACTGTTACTCTCCATTTCCGGGTAGGGAAATGCAATTGGCCAGTGGGATATGGGTGAGTGCCAAGCACCTCCCAAATGACCCTCTCTAACTCATACATTCAGCCCTCCCTCACTGCTGTGAAGGTCTTGGAGACCACAGGTTCAAAATGGCATCACTCCAAGATGGAGGAAGGTCACCCGATGTATAATGAACTTTGCTTGTGGCAAGAAATTAACTTTTCCTGCGTTAAGCCACTGAGATTGTGGGATTTATCTGTGGCCACAAAGAGGATTAGTTTACCTTGATTAATACAGAACCACTTGAGCCTTTGGATATTCTGAAGTTACAGGGTAAGAGGAAGCATGGATATTGCTTTCCTGCTGTTGTTAAAGAAGAAGAAGACAAGACAGAGAGGGAATGAATGAGATGAGATAGAAGGAAAACCAAGCTGGCTTTCCATAGTTCTGAGACATAGAAATGATCTACCAATGGACAATTCTGGAATTCTCCTTATAAGGACAGGATCAGTAAATCTATTAATAATAATATTACTCAGTGTTAAACGGTACATATTCAAAGCATTTTTCTCATGGTAGCTTCAGTGAATTACTGTCAGGTGCCTGAAGGTGACCAGATAATGTCAGGAGATTGGTTTCAGCCTCATAATTTTAGAATGAAAACACGCTCCATCTTTGTGCCTCCAGCATTTGACCAGCAAGAGACTTCTTTCCAGCCCAACTTTGACAAAAAAAAAAAAGCAGCATCCACAGCTGAAAACGACCCAAACACACCAAAGAATGCCTGGATAATGGCCTTGGTTTATCTCATAGCATTTTGTGTCTGCCCCTCAGGCAAGTAATTCATCATCACAATCTCGCCAGTGAATCACAGGGCTCACACACTGTTACAAATCCTGCCTTTCAGCATGCCCAGAATGAACCATTACGCTTCAACCCAGTATGAAATAATCCCAGTGAAACCAGCTGACCTGTCGGAGGGTGCCTAGATAACATGGAAAGACATAGCACTTAATGCAGTGGGGAATCTGTCAAAAAACATAAAGATTGGTGTAAAAACAAGCCGCAAGTTACTGATCTGGTATATTACAGTTGCTTTGAAAATAACTGGATCTCACTTTTGCCCTTTAATTTCTCCATCTTAATCACATTCTGTCAAGACCAGGGCATGCATATTATGCATAAAAAGGTCAAGAATACCCTTGTGTGCTGCCTGACCCAACACCAAGATGTGTCCTGGACATCGGCAGGCATGAATACAAAATTACCGGCACACAGGCCTCTGTGGACTAGACCAGCTGGAAAAATAGAGCTTGATGAGACGTGAGCCTCTAAGATAAACTTATAGCCCAAGGCATGAAAAAAAGATGTCAGTAATGATACACAAATTTCAGGTAACCTCTCTTTCAGTTAACTTAGACTCCAGATCCAAACAATGCAATGCTCTTCTGGGACACCTGGACCAATTTCTGGCCAGCGTTGTCGAAGTCTGATGCCAAACTTTGACCTAATCATAAATGTTGCTTCCACCTTTATGGGGGTTGATAATATTCAGGGGCTATTTTCTTGAGTCCCTGTATCTTTAAATTTATTGATCTTAGGCCAGTGAAACGTTGGGAGTTTTGACCCCTCAGCTACACCCAACAAGGTAATACCAAACCACTTGTTGATTCTTATACTCTCATTCTGGGCTTACTTTTGAAATTTTTCTTGGGGGAAAAATTTGGTAATTATCTTCTCTCCAGGGATTCAACATAAAAATTGTTTCTTAATGTCCCTCAGGGCCACTCTGTGAGTCTCACTTCAGTATCTTCCCTTTGCTTTTCTTTCTTTACTGCCTTTCTCTCTCTACACACACACACACACACACACACACACACAGAATATGTCTGTTATATAAACAGTATATTTCATTAAACTTTCCTCTTCTTACAGACTTCATAAGCTTCTCTGATTGGTCTTCTCAACTCTTGTTATACCTGTTCCTTCATTCTTCAACATCTATTATTGATGAGAAAATAAGCAAAGACCAACCAAATGGGAAAAGAAAAAACTATTTCTGAGCTTGCTGTCACAAGGGAGTCAGCCACCATCACTTGTGTTTTGACAGAGATTTAAAGGCAGGCAGAGGAGTAGGAAGGCTTTCTAGTGGAAAAAGATGAAGGCTTCAGGCATGCCCTCATTGTAGGCTGTGTTGGCATATGGGGGGGGTGACTAGAAGTGGGGCATCCTGTGTGATTGGTTATGGGTGCGAATTTGGCTTTCTCTGGTTGGTCCTAAGTTGGAAGTGGGGACAAAAATTAGGGGAGCTGGCAGGTATTAATTAATTCCAGGCTGTTTTAGGTTGATCTTTACAGAAGTGGCTTAGCTTCCTGGATTGTCACTAAAGATAGCCATCTGGCCTCCAGCAAGTCTGACCCCTAGCAAGCAGGCTGGCCTCCTGGGCTGCTTACTGAAGAAAAGGGACTGGTTTCCTGGACAGGTTATTACAGGTCCTGAGCCAGAGTTCTCTTTTGATATAGGATGTGGCCATTGTCTGTTGATATAGTCAGTCTCTCAATGACTACCTACCTGTGAATCAAATATTGGTCTAGGTACTTGTATAGATGTAACCCAAACAGACATAATCTTTGTTCTTATGTTCCAATGGGAGAGATGGCAAACAAATGTGTATTACGTCAGGTTGTGGTATGAAAAACAAAGCAGGACTGGGTGATAGTGAAAGATAAAGTAGTTCCTATTTTAGAGAGACTAGCCAGAGAAAGCCTCTCTGAGTAGATGATAGTTGAGTATTCATTCCCTTCTTTGGCTTCTTATCCTTTCCTCCCCAGAATACATTGAGGCTGCTAGTAAATTCCAGAGAATCCTTAACTCCTAGGCTCAAACCTGCAGCATATCAGAGATGTGTGATGTCAGGGAAAGACCATAGAAACAGGGTCCACTGGTGGCTCCATCACAGACTAGCTGTGTGACATTTGACAAATAACACTTCCCTTGAGTCTTAGTTTCTAAATCTTTAAAATGAAAATAATAATACCCACCTCAGTGATTTGTTGTAAGAATTGGAAAAAAATATATCGACAACACATTTGGCATACAGTAGAGAATCTTATTAGTCTTGGCATGCCCCACTTGGCATGCCTGAGATACTACGATACCTTCTATGTGTCAGGAACACATTGCAAAGCCTTCATAATCTAAATAAAGTATTTGGTACGGGTCCCATCACATATCGCTTTCATTAATTGCAACAGAAACAGATGCCCATCTCTTGTCAATGGATGGACCACTTGAGCAGAATTACAGATGAACAACATGGGGGCTAGGAGCACCAACACCCCACATAGTCAAATATTCACGTGAAATTTTGACTCCCCCTAAATTTAACTACTAAAAACCTACCTTTGACCAAGAACCTTGACAATATAAATAGTCAGTTAACACATATTTTGTATGTTATATGTATTACATACTGTATTCTTACAATAAAGTAAGCTAGAGAAAGGACTATGTTATTAAGAGAGTCATAAGGATGAGAAAATACATTTACAAGACTATTGAATTTATGGGGAAAAAATCTGTGTCAGTGAGCCCACTCAGTTAAAACCTATGTTGTTCAAGGGTCAACTATACTACCTTTAGGAAGCAAAAAGAATAAGGTGGTAGGCCAGGGCCTTACCCTTGCCAGCACTCTATTGTCTTGGATATATTGGTCAAGTAGTAAGAGCTGCAAGAGTCATTAACCCTTCCAGAAAGGCTATTAACCAATCTTCACCAAGTGGCACCTCTTCCTGGTGCCCATGCTTTCACAGAAGAAGATAGTGTATAGATTCACCACGGTGTATGAGCTATAAGGGTCATCACAGGACTTCATAAGTACCCTTTTGCTGGAGAAGCAGGGTTGTTGAGAAAGTCTGTCTTTATCATCTCAAATGATCTCATAAATTCTGAATTGAATTTTTGGAGTCATATTGGCTCCAAGACTCCCATGCTATGTCAAAAGACTTAGTTTGCACGTAGACTGTATCAAAAATTGTAATTATGAAAACTATACCCTACAGAAGCGCTTCTCAATCTGTATCATGCAAAAGAATCACCTTGAGAGCCTGTTCAAACACAGATTCCAGGGACCGGAGAATGGCATTTCTAGCAAGCTCCCTAGTGATGTGGCTGCTGATCTGGGCACCACACTTTGTGTAGCACTACCTACAGGCCAGTGTATAGAGCATTCAATTTCTCAAACCAAAAAGCGCGCACGCACACACACGCGCACATACACATACACACACACAAACACCATGTTTTATACAAAAGCCAGCAGAGAAGATATAGTTGGGACCTCTGAACATTAAATTTTCAGCATATGTCACACGTTTACAGAAACATTAAGAATGTATATTTGAAATCAGCACTGTCCTAGAAAATCCAGGATGTCTGTTTCCCTGAACTACATGCCACTTTCCCAAATGGTCTAATTAGTTCCATTTTGGAATAATGTAATAGAGAAAGAAGATTTCTTCCTTCCTTTATTTATAGACATAGCCAAGTCCTAAAGAGGAAGAAAAAATAATACAAAACATCAGCACAGACCATCACCATCAACAGATGTTAGCAAAATCCCTTCCCAAGTCCTGACCTTGGCCCTGGCAATGGCTTTGCAGAAGTGTGGTGGGTTGAGGAAAAGAGGAAACCCTTGGCCCCTGTCCTGGTCAATGTTGCAATCTAAAGAAAGCCAAACAACTCAAAAGGAGGCAAGGAACTTTGTCTTTGGCTGTGTGTTGCTAGCCCGAGACAAGCTGTTAGAATCATCCATTAATATTTTTAAGAAAATAGAAAGATACCAACTAATCCACAGAGTTTGGCCCAGTGGAGCCTTTTTCAAGGGTTACAAACAGCAGTGAATGAGCCTGGCTTGATACCATCAGGAGCAGCTGCTCTGTTTCCTTTGAGGACTGGGGATTATCCTTTCATTTCCCTTAATTACTCAATTGGTGTCAAATCAACCAATGAAATTAATACTATTGAAATTAGGGAGCCAGTATTGAGATGAAAATAATATATTTATAACTCTTCTTTCTTCTGCATCAGTCTAATAAAACCCTCAAGAACCTAACTCGTTTTTGTTTCTTATTCTACTTGTTGACGTTATTGGTGTCCCTATTCTGCAAGCAGTATACTGGCAACCTCTGATGTCTGGGTTATCTTTTCCTGCCTCTCTCTTGAGTCCTCTATGACAGTGGTGCCATGTTGCTCTCTGTGGTTTCCCTTTTCTGCCTCCTTAGGGTTTATCCTTGTCACTGTATTATGCTTGAAATTGTAAGCCAAAGAGAAAACAAATATATTTCCCTTTCTGTGGCAGAAAGACTGCTGAATTAGAAGCCAGGACACCTGCGTTTTCATCCCAATTCTGCAACTAACTAGGGGCTGACCTTGTACAGGATACCTGACTTCTAGTTTCTTCCCTTTCCTATAAAAGAGGTACTTGATACCCTTTCAGTTCTAAATATGTTTAGTTGTCAAATATGTGTCTTCAACTGGTAGAGAAGGAAACAGTATTCATTAGGTTTCTGACCTTTGTAGCAACTTTCTCTTGTGGTTTTTATTCCTTTTTAAGTGACACCCACCATCCCTCCACAATGAAGATAACTTCTCTTGTCTCTGAAAAGATTCTTCACATGGTTTCATAAACTGTGTGCTGTATATAATTCATTCATTCATTCATTTGTTCACTTCCTGTTTCCTGTATGTCTGATATGTATTTCATAGACAGATACAAACAAGAGTTTAGTGTTTATCATGACCTGAGAGTAATTCACAAAATGCAAGTTGTCCTTCTCTAGAGAGTTGTGAAGTCAACTATGCTCCATTTCCAATTTCCAAACTTCTGACACTGTAGCTTCCTGGATGAGATGTGATTAACAGAAAAATCATAAGGCAGAGTTTGAAATCACTTAAGGATTGATTCATTTTGCAAGCACTTCCTGTTGTTGATTTCACACATCTGTGCCTCTGAGGCAGCCATGGGACAACTTTGGATTCACCCAACTCTTCTGGACTTTCTCCTTCTTACAGCTATGATTGGTGCTTCCACAGTTTCTAAAGAAAGTAGTTTGGGAGCGGCAATCTGGTTGGAAGGGAAGAGTTAGGAATTTGTGTTGACAATCAGATGCAATAGTCAATACAAATAGCTATTCATTAACGAAGCTTACCTTCACATTTCATAGAATTGAAAAAGTGTTTACATATTTTTGGGGAGAGTGAGAAAAGTGGTGATATGCTACTAGGTGATCTGTATGTTAAAGATGGGCAACATATGCCAGCAGATATAATGATATCAGTGGCAGAATATTATCCTCTGGCAAAGATAGGCTCCTTTGTGAGCACCTTGGAAGGAAGGATGAGAAGTGAGGGAATAAAACCAAGGAGCTTAGTCTAAGAGAAGAAACACTTTGGAGAGCACATGAACATTTTAATCAAATCTATGATGGGCTCTCACAGAGAAGGAGGATTTGAGGTGAAATGGAAAAAAAAAATGAACAAAACTAATGACTTATTTTGTCTCAATACACAGAAAGACATTTCTATCAATTAGAGTTGTCTTCTAAAGAAATAAACTACCATGTGAGGTAATAAGTTCCTTGTGCCTAGAAGTATTCAAGGTAAGACCAAATGTCAATTTTGGGGAGAACTTCATGCATAATAATGAAAAACTTTGGTTAGTGCTTTTAAAACAAAATTTTCCCTACATCTAATGCTTTTCATTTAATTAAAATTCAGTGATATTTTATTCTTCGGAAACTTATTTCATTTCACACTGCCTCTTTCTTTCACAGTTCTGAAACATCCTCTCAACATCATTTTACCTCTCTGTTCTCCCTCTCTCCTTTCCCTGTGGCAATGGCAACCTCCTTAGCACCACATGTAAATTTTATTCAATTAAACTTAGTTCAATGAATACCAACTGAGCGCCTATTGTACTTAAGTTCTGCAATAGGCATAATGGGGAGATGCACAGATGAATAGTATGGAGACCTGGGCTTAAGGGAATTTGCAAGATTCTAACAAAAGGGAGAAGGCAAGCCCAAAATAGCTATTATATAAGACAGAAGATAGGCATTGCTATTTTAAAAAGTTAGTGGAGATCACATCTATTGGAATTGCTTCAGGGAGGAGATAGCATCTAAGAAGAACCTTAAAGATTATGGAAGATGGATTTCAACTTCCAAAGATAGAGACAGATGGGCATTTTTGACATAGTTAACACTTGAGTATCGGCATAGAACAGGAGGATGCTGGACCCCTTTGGGACCAGCAGATAGCACATCTGGCAGGACAGATGAGCAAAGCAGGCTTGGAACGTCTAGTAAAGAACTCTGAAGTTGAAGGAAAGGAATTTTTATTTATTATAACCCAAGAAGCAATTGCAGAGTACTTAAGGTTATC
This sequence comes from Phoca vitulina, assembly GCF_004348235.1. Taxonomy (NCBI): domain Eukaryota; kingdom Metazoa; phylum Chordata; class Mammalia; order Carnivora; family Phocidae; genus Phoca; species Phoca vitulina. The sequence goes on along the minus strand of NW_022589768.1, from coordinate 7,956,297 downwards.
AGAGAAACAGAATGATAAGAGTTGTTTTATTGGGAAATTAATGTGCTAGTTTTGCTTAAGAAGGATTGGTGTAAAAAATGTCAAAAGTGGGAGAATCAACAGATCACTGTGATAGTTTGAGAAATAACCGGATTTCAAAGAAGTGAGGGTTTGCGGTGGCACAAAGGAGCTGTAAAACCCTGGCTGGAGATTTTTCTTAATCTGATGACATATTTATACTCATTGGAGAGAAACTCGGAAAATACAAAGTAGAAAGAATAAAACTGAAATTGCCAATACTTCCGCCGGTTGACAATAGAGCTTAACATGTAATGTATATCCATTCTGACTTTTATTTCTTGTACTTCTTCTTACAGATTTGGATGATACCAGCCATACCATACCACTTTGTACACCATTTTTCTCAATTGGTAATGCATCACAATTATTTTCAGGTTAAAAAATTCATTTTTATATACCATGTTAATGGCTTCAGAGCATCTATATACACATGTATTATATTTGTTGAACCATTTCCCTGCTGGAGGTCTTAGATGATTTCAGAATTTCCCAATATTAGCTGTATATACATATATATAATATACATATATTGTATGTATTTATACATACACACATATATATATAATATTTTTCTGATTACTTCCTTAGATAAATTCATAATGGAATAGGTCAGAGACTACTGCTAAACCATCCCCAGTTGTTGTTTCCTGCTTTTTTTTAGTATTTGAACCAAATATTTTTCTGATTACTTCCTTAGATAAATTCATAATGGAATAGGTCAGAGACTACTGCTAAACCATCCCCAGTTGTTGTTTCCTGCTTTTTTTTAGTATTTGAACCCTGAAGTTTCAGTGAGCACATAGATGGCAACAATAAAAGCTACATTTTCCAGCCACCTTTTCAGCCAGAAACTCTAGGTATTGGGACCTAAATGGAAGTATAACATGTGACTTCTGCAAAGTATCACTTAAAAGCACAGTTTTCTTTTTGTCTTCCTTCTGTCAGAGGGCTGATAGGATGGCTGGGGCTAAAAGAGCCTCCAAGGACATGAAAAGAAGCTTTTCCTCAGGCTGGTCAAGCAACAGGATTCAAGCTTTCTTCTGGGTCCATGGTACCTTCTATGAAGTTCTGTATCAGTCCCGGACTGCTCACTTCCAGAAAGAAGAAGTACACTTTTTATCTTATTTGAGTCACTTTTGAATTTGGTTTTCTATCAGATACAGCTGAACTAATCCTAACTAAAACAATGGCTTTGAAAGTTTGCACATTTTTAAGGCTTTCTGTACACATTACCAAATTCTATTCCAGCAAGGTTGTGCTGATGAATATCCCCACCTGTAATGCGTAAATTAGAGTTCCATTCTCCATTTATCCCAGGTAACACTAGGTACTATTATTCTTTTTAAATCTTTGCATGTTTGGCAGTTGATAAATGATATCTCTTTGTTCATATTCTCATTTCCAGCTCATTTTTCTGGATCTTTTTCTCATTCTTCTTCCAATCCCCTTGACATAACCCTTTCTTCGACTACGAATTCAGAGACATCATCTATGTTAAAAACATCGCCCTGATGATGAACTAGTTGGGTTTTGCTCTTCTTTTGATATATTTCTGCCTTCTCTTCCAGAAAGCAGAAGTTCTGATCCAAAGACAGTGCACTAGGGCTCTTCCCTTGTCTTTTCCTTAGGATTCTCTTTCCTTGCTACCTGATCTATTCCAGCAAAGCATGCTTGGCCATCCCTCTAAAGTGTTCAGGCTATTTTACTGCTGCAAAAGGAACATCAGGATATAAACTTCAAGCAAACTGGGCAAATCACATGTATATGGAATATTTTAGCAATCATGGCCACATTGATGTCTCCTTCTCACATCCAAGGGAAGGAACCCTATTCCGTAGCTCTAGATTTTCCCCTTAGACTCTCACTCTAGTAAATCCCCTTTCTCTTCCCATAAAGATCAGCTCCCTTGATTGAACATATCCTGCTTAAAGTGAGGCCAGGCAAATCCCAGGAATGGGTTCACTTCACCCAGTGATCACCTGGCAGACCCAGCACCTGAGTCCATGCGTGCACAAATCCGGTACCTACATTGCTTCATCTTTTTCATAATATTGCTGATATTTTATTAAAATAGCAGAAACCCATAGGGAAAATAATTACCCAACAGCCTATCCCCAAATCCAATCATTTTTTTTCTCATTTATATCATCCAGGACATGACTATGTACATATCCAATTTTACCTATTTACGTTATATAACATTATGGATGGAATTAGTTTTCTACATTTTCCATTAACATTTTGTCAACCATGCAACTCTCTGGCAATAAACTTAAAACCTGAATGAAACAGCTGACTTCCTAGCAGTGTATTAATTGCCAAAATTGACCCATTAAGAAGTGGAAAATGTGAACAGGCTAATTGACCCATTAAGAAGTGGAAAATGTGAACAGGCTATCATAGAAGGGATAATAAAAGGCACCAGGATTAAGTGAATTTCCAGCAAAATTTAACTAAGCTTTAAATAATAGGTAATCCCAATGTTATTTAAGTCACCAATTGATAAAAAGATGGACATTTATCCAATTCATTTATGTGGACAGTTTAACTTTAATAACAAAATACAATAAAGATGCCACAGGAAGGAAAAATATTGTACAATCTCAATTCAAATAGGATAGTAGACAGTTGATCCTACAAAGTTATTAAAAGAATACTACATTATGACCAAGTAAGTTTTATTTCAGAAAACCAGAATGGTTAATATCAAGAAATCTATCTGCATAATATATTATGTCAAGAACATAAAGAGCAAAATGTGCAAATGGGTCAATGCTGAAGTGACGCTTGATAAAATTTAGCAATTTAGGGGGGACTTTTTTTTTAATTTTTATTTTATTTTAAGTAGGCTCCATGCCCAACATGGAGTTTGAACTCATGACCCTGAGATCAAGAGTCACAGATCCTACCGACTGAGCCAGCCAGGTGCCCCAAAATTTAGCATTCTTTTAAATAAAATATTAAATGAACAATGAAAAAAAGGAAACAAATAAAATATAAAATATGAAACACAGCAGAAAATATTCTCCTAAACAGGTAATATTTGTTATTTAAACTGAAATTAAAAAATCAGACTGGGATATTATCTGTTATCACAATTATAATTTAACATTACCTTAACTCAATACATGAACGCTGAAAAGAAAGAACTAAAACTACTTTATAATGATCCCATTTCTTGCTCAGAAATCCCAAAAGACTGAAAAAATAGAATTTATGATAAGATTTGCAACTTAGCAGTAGGCGATGACATATAGAACCAGGAAAACAAAAATTCAGTTATAAAAGCAAAAATAAATTTTAAAAGAGGTAGGAAACATGTCATAGAAATGGCATTGGCTAGAGTGGATAAAGCTATTTAATCTCCTGAAAGATCAAACAATATCTAAACAAATGGAAAGATATGCCATCCCTTTGGATAGAAGACTTAAGATCACAAAATATAAAATCTTTCTAAATTAGTAAATATACTAACATTTCAGTTAGAGCCCAGGAGAATCATTAATGATGATGTAAAATTCTTTTAAAGTTTACATGGAAAAATAACTTTCATATAATAGCTACATTTTTTTTTTTAATGGGAAGGAAGGATGGAGAGGGGTACCGGCCATGCCAAGATGAAGACGTCTAAAAACACTGTAATCAAATCAATATGTCATTGGCTGGAAGAGATGGTGGGATTAAGGGAGAAGAATAGAAAATCCAGGAATACATCCCGGTCCATATGAGAACTCAGTTGGTATTTCAGTTCAGTTGGAAAGGAACAGACTTTTTAATAAATGGTGCTGGCGAACTGGTTACCCATCTGGAAGAAAATAAAATTGGACCTTGATTTTACACAAAATATGAAAATGTTTTCCAGATGGATTAAAGCCTTAAATGTAGAATATGAAGTAATAAAACTCTCAGAGACAATCTTGAAGACAGAATGTATAATCCAGAAGCAGGAAACATTTTCTAACCCACCCTAGAAACCCTAAAGCTATAAAAGAAAAAACAAGATGCATTTGTCTATCTAAAAATGGATAAATTTTAAATGATCAATCATACCACACATAAAGTAAATAGGCAAATATTAGATTTGGGGGAAGAAGCAATGAGCCCCTCTAAATGACACAAAAGAGTTAAACAACCATGACTATTTGTAACAATTTTACTGAAGAGCAAACTCAAACAGTCAACAAACTTATGAAAAGATGTGTAAACTCATTGGTTGCCAGGAAAATGCAAATTTCAGGTACAAGCTCTCACTGGATACTAGTAAGAGGAGAAAATAAACAAGAAAAGCAGAGGGGAATGGTTAATTACTGTCTGTCCACACCATTCAGGTACTTGTAGGATTTAAAAACAATGAATTAGGGCGCCTGGGTGGCTCAGTCATTAAGCGTCTGCCTTCTGCTCAGGTCATGATCCCAGGGTCCTGGGATTGAGTCCCACATTGGGCTCCTTGCTTGGCGGGAAGCCTGCTTCTCCCTCTCCCACTCCCCCTGCTTATGTTCCTGCTCTCGCTGTGTCTCTCTGTCAAATAAATAAATAAAGTCTTTTAAAAAAATTAAAAAAAAAAAAAGAAAAATGAATTAGAGTTAGTTCAATTGACTTGGATTTTTTTTTTCTGATATATTATTGGAGGGAAAAAAGATGCAGAAAAGTGAGTACAAGGTGATCTATTTTAAAAATGGGAGCAAAAACAAAGAAAACTCTTTACATGTATATGATTAAGACATTTTAAACACAGAGAAAACTATTAAAGGGTGCCTATTATGTTTCTAACCAGCGTTGGCAGAGTGTATAAGGCAGGGTGTTGACTGAGGTGCAGAATGAAGAAGGGAAAGAGAGAATGGAGGATGGCACTAAAAATATGATGTATGCTAAGTTTATTTTTCGTGTTTTTAGTAAAAAGGAGTACATGAATACATGTATAAAGAAAATATTTAAAGAAAATATTAAAACTGTAAAAGAATATTATTCCTGTGTTCCTAAATTTCAATGGTCATTTCTCTGTGGTGTGTGTATGTGATACCTCATTTTCTTTCTCCTTTTAGATTTCTCCTCCTGGAAAGGTTAAAAATATTTACAGCCCTGGACATATCTTCTTCATGCTTCTCCACCAACTACATTGTTATTTATTATAGCAAAAGTAGAAGAAAATTAGAACTACTATATTCTTACAGATCACTGCTTACATTAGGTAGTTGTTTGTTTCCTTGTACTGTGTTAATTCTGGGCTGTTACGACTCTAAGAGCTCAGTTTCTCAGGTCCTGTTCTCAATTCCCAAGAGGTCACTGTCTACGGATGGGTAATTATAGAAGAGTCAAAGGTCACAGTGACAACCCAGAATGTGCCATGCCAATCTCGGGGGCTGGTATTTCTGTGATCCCCTCAATGAGAAAGGAGGGTTTTGTATGGTCAGGGTCATTGGGCCAGGCCTCAAGTAGGACTGAAAGTAATCTCACCACTGCCCCATGCTGTTTCTCAATACAAGGAAAGAATGAAACCAGAGAGAATGCAAGTTGAAAGGATGTTGAGTTTCAGGCATATGAGGATTGGTTTGCAAAGTCGTGGGCTGTCTCAGTCCCTCAGTGCCCAACAACAGTGTCCCCCGGACACTGAAGACTGTGACCAGGGGAGCATTTACCTACCCAAGCAGAGTCACAATGATGAGAAATTTGCTTTGTTCTGGGGAATGGATGCATTCTACAAATTTTATTTATTTTTCACACTCATGCATACATTCAATGCCACTTTTATTGTTTTTCCCCTAATCCCATATTTGCTATGAAACTGATTTTATCAGTTGCGATTTTGCCAACCGTGGTGTTTCTTAAGATTTGGCTAGGGATCACTGCACTGAGATTTCCCCAAAGTTAACACATCAGCACTGATAAGGAAGGAAGTGATTCACTTGGCTGGCAACAAGCTGTGAGGGGCTCCAGGGGAGGATGCTGGAAGTTGGAGGAAGCACAAGAAGCATACAACTCCATCTGGTCAGATATTACCCTGGGCCCTGCACAGAAATAGAACTCTGTCCTGGGAGGGACTCTCCTGTGGTCCTCACACAAAGCCCTCAAAATAGCCTTGAGCACTTCCCCCATTTACACAAAATGAAACGGAGTTTTCATTAAGGATTTCGTAAAGAGCACAGTATGGAATTTTTTAAATACCTATGTATTTGTCCGCTTAGAGTAATATAAGAAAATTCCATAGCTTGGGTGGCTTAAACAAGAGACATTTATTGTTCATTGTTCCACAGGCTGAGAAGCCCAAGATCAAGGTACCAGCCAACTCAATTCCTGGTGAGAACCTCAGATGGTGGCTTTCTCTCCATGGTCTCATGGGGTGAGAGCACTCTGGTATCTCCTCCTATTTTCAGAAGGGCACTAATCCTATCATAAGAACCCCACCTTCATGACTTCATGTACTTTTCTCTCTCAAAGTTCCCATCTCTAAATCCTATCATATTAGGGGTTAGGGCTTCAAAACATAAATGTTGGGGGGACACAAGACAAGCTTTTTACCTTTGAATAAATCACCTCCCTTGACTTATCTCTTCTTTCCCAATTTCTTCTCTCTTACTGTTGCTGGGTCTCTCATGTGCCTGGGAAGCTCCTTCCATCAGGCAGTGCTTAGCTTTTTCCATCCTTCAGAAACTTCTCCTCTCTACTGCATTTTCTCATTTCTTGTACAGAGCAGACATTTCTGCTCTGAAAAAAATAGCCATTACACACAAGTTGCCTTAAAATAAAACAAAAGATCCCCACACTATCTGATTCCATTCTTCCTAGAAAATAGTAGAGCAAAACCTAATTTTTCCATGCCACAAAATATATTTGTTCTTGGGGCACATATTTTGTATTTAACAATTATTCATTTATATATGTTCAGCTGATTGAAAATAAATTCTACATGGGTAGTTCTTTGACAATAACTGGTATTTCTCTTAAAGAGTCCCAAGTTATCAAAAATTTAAAAAAATTTAAAAAAAAAAGGAGTGAAGTACTGATACATGCTATAACATGGATGAACCTTGAAAACATTACACTTAAGCAAAGGAAGCCAGACGCAAAGGACCACAGATCGTATGGTTCCATGTACATGGGATGTCCAGAATAAGCAAACCTCTAGAGGCAGAAAGTAGATTAGTGGTTGCCTCAGAATGATGAGTGACTGTTAATGGGTATGGTGTGTCTTTCTGGACTGATAAAAATGTTCTAAAATTCGGGTGCCTGGGTGGCTCCGTTGGTTAAGCGACTGCCTTCGGCTCAGGTCATGGTCCCGGAGTCCTGGGATCGAGTCCCACATTGGGCTCCCGGCTCAGCGGGGAGCCTGCTTCTCCCTCTGACCCTCTCCCCTGTCATGCTGTTTCTCTCTCTCTCTCTCTCTCTCTCTCAAATAAATAAATAAATAAATAAATAATCTTTAAAAAAAATGTTCTAAAATTCACTATGACGCTGGCTGTGTGACTCTGTGAATAAACTAAAAACAACTGAAATGTACACTTTAAATGGGTGAACTGTGTGGTATATGAATTATGTCGCAATAAGGTTGTGTGAGTGAGTGTGTGTGTGTGTTTGTGTGTGTGTGTGTGTGTGTGTTTAAAGCAAGTCTCAAGTTTTGAAGAGTGGAATTATCTCAAGGATGGGCCCTAATTATGCTGGGGTCCTGATGGGGTCTAGCCTTGATTACCATACAAAAATTGTGTCTTAAATGAAATCCATTGCATTTGGCTCCACCTAGCTCATCATAGTACAGACCTGCACGTTTTACTGAGAAAACTGACCTGGTCCTCCAAAGAGGAGCTCCCAAGAGGAGTTAGTAATAACTACATTATTGGAATAAGTAGGTAGCATCTCGAGGATATATTGACACACACACACACAACACACATTTAGATGTATAGATTCTTTCTCATTTCTTCATAAAACAAACAGTCCTTCCAAACTGCAGTCACACCTTACATGTTATACCTTCCCTGTGGGCAGTAAGGAATTAAATGAGAGGTAAAATACATGGGTGTTTGCTGTTAAACATTTAGAATAGAACAGAGTAAAGAGTATGAAAGCATGCATAACGATTCTCAGGAACAGAAAAAAAATTAAAAGAAAGTCACAACCAATTAGAGGTCTGCATACATGCTAATTGCTCTCTGTGAGAGGTGTCCCATCAAGAATGGCAGCTTGTCTATGTGAATGGGAAAGTGTGAATGAGTGAGCATGTTGATTCTGAGGTAGAACAAATTCTTATCTCACAGGTTCAAATTTTCCAGGCTCATGAATATGACACATTAATATTCATTAAGTGGAACACATTATCATTTTAGAAGGAGATTACTGGGGACTATTTTCATTCCATCACATTTTCCAATTAGGAGTCCCACTTTTGGAAATAATCAGCTTTCTGTTGCCAAAGGCTTTTCAGCTGCATTCTGGCAAGGAGCTTTGGAGCTAAGTTCAGCATCCATTTAAGAAACAGGAGAAAACTGAAGCACAATTATATATTTTTTTAATGACAGGTTAATTTTGCTGCAGTGAACCTGATCAGAGAGGAGCCATACTCCAAAGACGGAAGGCATGAACTCCCCATGGAGAGAGGGACTCAGACAATGAAGTCTGAGAAGAAGTTGCCTGCAGTTACAGAGAAATAAATGCACCCTGTGAATGATCTTGGAACTCTCATTAAGCAAGAAGAAGTAGCCATGTAAGGGGAGACCCTCGAGGTCTAGGAGTGAAGACAAGGGGAAGAGCTGATAGCCATGGAACAAGGCCAATAACAGAGTAGGAAGAGGAACATTCAACAAACACATGCATATCCTCCAGACTGACATTTCAGTTCTGGGTTAGACCTTTTTTGCTAAAACTTCTGATTTTATTAATGATTTTACCAGATGAAACACTAGTCTAAGACCAGTATGTTTTTAAAAATGTCAAATAAATTTGAGATAATGCACTTTGATATATTAATGTTTATTAATCATTAATCCCTAATCAGAATTTCCAAATAAATAAATTTCTATTTAAAACAAACATTCATGAATTTAATATGAGAGAGCTTGGATTTTTTTTTCTAATTGCAAAAACAAAACGAAACAGAACTCAGTTGTTCTACCCTTGTCAAATATGGGGAACTGTATATGAGGCAAAAAAAAAAATTAAAAATAGCATGGAAGGAAAATGAGTTTTTCTTTATAATAACCCTTCCATTCTGTCCTCCTTCCAGAGACAGCTACTTTACCAGTTTGTTGTTGTTGTTGTTGTTTTCAAAACTGACTATGTGACAAGGAGGTGTACAGGTATCACCTATTTTATCATTGAGGACGTGCTCTATGCACACTACTTTCACAATTTTACTAGAAGTCTATCTTGGACATAATTCTGTAGCAACATTTGTAATTTAACTCACTACAGTGGAAATAGACTTCACTAAAATAATTCAGTCAATCATTAAAAAATAAACAAGTAAGTAGCAATAATAAACCCCAAAGAGAGTTGGGGAGCCAGTATCCAGAGTTGCTACAATATATTATCTAAAGTGTCTAGTTTCTAACCAAAAATAAGAAATATGTAAAGAAACATGCAAGTCTGACCCATACACAGGACAAAAGAGCAGATAACAGAAGCAGAGTAAATATAGGATTTAACAAAGACTTCAAAGCAGCTATTATAAATATATTCAAAAAGCCAAAGGACACCATGATTAAAGAATTAAAGGGAGGTATGATGACAATGTCTTCTCAAAGTATATCAATAAGGAAATGGAAATTACAAAAAAAAAAGAAATAAATGGAAATTCTGGAGTTAAAGAAAACATAATAACTGAAATGAAAAATTCACTAGAGAGGATCAATAGTGTACTTGAATTGGCAGGAAAAAGAAACAGTGAACTTTAAGATAGATCAATAGAAATTACACAAACTGAAGAAAAAAGAGAAGAAAGAATGGAAAAAGATCAACAGAACCTCAGAGAAATGCAGGACACCATTATGGACAACAACACACACATATCAGGAGTATATATTTCATACATGAAGGTAAAATAAAGACATTCCCAAATAAACAAAAACTGAGAAAATTTGTTGTTAGTAAATCAGCCTTGCAAGAAATTCTGAAGGAATTTCTTCAGGCTGAAATAACATAAATTTGGGAAACTCACAAATATGTGGAATTTAAACAACGCACTCCTAAATAACAATGGAAAACATAATAAATCACAAGAGAAATTAGAAAATACTTTGAGATGAATAAAACAAAAACATGACATAGCAAAACTTATCGATGCACTAAAATTAGTGCTCAGAAGGAAATATATAGCTGTAAACTAATACATTAAAAAAAAGATCTTGAAACAATAATCTAACTTTCTACCTTATGATACTAGGAAAAGAAGGACAAACTAATCTCAAAGCAAAAAAAAAGGGGGGGGAATAATAAAGATAAAAGTTAACACAAATGAAATAGATAATAGAAAAATAATAGATAAACTCAATAAAACTGGAAGTTTATTCTCTGAAAAAAACAATAAAATTGACAAATCTGTAGGAAACTGAGGAGAGAGAGAAAAAGAGGGAGATAGAGAGAAGATTCAAGTTACTACAATCAGAAATAAAAGAAAGGGGGGCATTGCTCCTGATCTTAAAAAAATAAAAAGTCTTATAAATTTTTTAAGATTTTATTTATTTATTTGAGAGAGAGAGAGCACGAGCAGGGGGAGAGGCAGAGAGAGAAGGAGAGGAAGAAGCAGACTCCCCATTGAGCAGGGAGCCTAATACAGGGCTCAATCCCAGGACCCCAGGATCATGACCCTGGCACCCCAAAATAAAATGTCTTATAAAACAGTATCAGGAACATTTGTATGACGATAAATTAGATGACCTAGAAGAAATGATCTGGCTCCTAGAAAGACACAAACTACCAAAACCATCTCAAGAAGAGAAATCTGAATTGACCTATAAGAAGTAAAGACAGGGGTGCCTGGGTGGCTCAGTCACTTAAGCGTCTGCCTTCAGCTCAAATCATGATCCCAGAGTCCTGGGATTGAGCCCTGTGTCAGGCCCTCTGCTCAGTGGGAAGTCTGCTTCTCCCTCTCCCTGTGTTCCTCCCCCCACCTGTGCTCTCTCTCTCTCAAATGAATAAATAAAATCTTTAAAAAAATAAAAATAAAAAAATAAAAAGTAAAGACATTGAAAGAGTAATCCAAAATATATCCATAAAGAAAAGTCCAGGGCCAGAAGGCTACTTTGGTGCTTTACTACAAAACTTAAAATAATACCAATTCTCTAAAAAACCTTCCAAAAAATAGAGGAGGAGGGAATATCCCCAACTCTTTCTTAGGTGAGTTTTACACTGACACCAAAATCAGATGAAGATGCCACAAGAGAAGAAAATTACACAACAATCTCTTACCAATATAGAGAAAAATCCCCAAGAGAATACTAGCAAACCAAGGTGGCACACTCGGTTAAGCAATTGACTCTTGGTTTTGGCTCAGATGGTGATCTCAGGGTCAAGGATTGAGCCCTGCATTGGGCTCCATGCTCAGCATGGAGTCTGTGTGGGATTCTCTCCCTCTGCCCCTCCCCCCTCTCTCCTTCTCTCTCTCTCTCTCTAAAAATAAATAAATAAATCTTTAAAAAATAAAGAAAATATTAGTAAACAAAATCAGCAACATATAGAAGGATATACCCCATGCTCAAGTATAATCTATGCCAGGAATGCAAGGTTGGTTTAACACTCAGAAACAAATTAATACAATATATCTTATCAATAGAATAAAAAAACAAAGACTGCATGATCATCTCCATAAATGCAGAAACAAAATTTGACCAAATCGAACAGTTTTCCATGATAAAAGTATTCAACAAACTAGAAAAGAAGGGAACTTATTCAGCCTAGAAAAAGTTATCTTTGAAAACACATGACATCCTGCTTAATGGTGAAAGACTGAATGCCCCCTAACATTAGGAAAAAGAAAAGTTTATCCATTCTCACCACTTCTATTCAACACTGAACTTGATGTTCTAGCCAGACCAATTCAGCAAGAAAATGATATGACCGACATCCAGATTGGAAAGGAAGAAGTAAAACTATCTTTACTTGCAGGTAACATGATTATATATAGGAAATCCTAAAGAATCCGTTATTATCTATTAGAGCTAATCAAGGAATCCAGCAAAATTGCAGGATTACAATATCAATAAACCAAAATCATTGTTTTTTGTTGTGTTTTGTTTTGTTTTTTCTGTACATGACTCAGGTGTTTTCCAACACCAAGAACCAATTCTCTGTGGACCAGCTAGGTATTCCACACTAACTACTGTTTAATTCTGACACTAATTACTTAGGTTAGCACAGTTCCTAGAAATTAAGGCTCAGTCTCACAAGACTGTTCTTACTTCAGATACCAGTTGCAAGTCCCAAGAGCTACTTGTGCTTCTGACCAACTAGCTATATCTTACAGGTTTCCTTGACCCCTGCTCCTAAAGTTCAATAATTTACTAAAATGTCTCATAGACTCGGGGAAATGCTTTACCCCATCAGGTAAAGTGTGGGTGGCGGGGGAGGTTCTATGCAGAACTTCCTTGCCCTCTATGGGTGCATCACTCTCTCAACACTGTGATGTGTTCACCAATCCAGAAATTCTTTAAATTTCATTGTTCAAGACTTTTTATAGAGCTCAATCTTCATATCCACCCTACCCCCAACACCTTCCTGGTGGTGGGTGGGGCTAAAAGTTCCAACCCTCTAATCACTGGGTCTTTCTGGTGACCAACCCCATCCTGACGCTATCTAGAGGGGTCCCACTCTAGGGAACCTCATTAGCATAAACTCAGATGTGATCAAAGGGACTCATTATGAATAACAGAGGACACTCCTATCACTCAAGAAATTCCAAGAGTTTTAGGGGCTCTGTGCCAGCAATAAGGAAAAAAGAACAAATATATTTTTGCATTATCCCACAGCTACCAATGAACAATCCTAAAATGAAATTAAGAAAACAATTCCACTTACAATAGAATAAAAAAAGATATACTTAACAGTAAATTTAACAAAAGAAAACTTAGACTCTGAAAAATACAAAACATTCTTAAAAACAGTAAAAATATCTAAATAAATGGAAAGACATCCATGTTCAATGATCAGAAGATTTAATATTGTTATTTTTTTAAGATTTAATATTGTTAAAATAACAATATCTCCCGCTTTGATATGAAGATGCAGCCCAATTCCTATCAGAATAACAGGGTTTTTTAAGAAATTTCCAAGCTGATTGTAAAATTCATTTGAGAACTTAAGGGCCCTAGGTTAGCCAAAACAATCTCGAAAAAGGAGAACATATTTGGGGTCTTATATTTTCTAATTTCAAAACTTACTGCAAAATAATGAAGTATTCAACACAGTGTGGTTCTGGCATAAGGAAATACATATAGGTCAATAAAATAGAATTCGGAATTCAGAAATAAACCCATATTATCTATGGTCAATTGATTTTCAGCAATAGGGCCAAGACTATTCAATAGGGACAAAATAGTCTGTTCTACAAATGGTTCCAGGACAATGGGATATGCACATGGAAAATAATGATGTTTCACCTCCACCTTCACACTGGCTATACCAATTAGTTCAAAATGGACCAAAAATCTAAGTGTAAAAGCTAAGGCTATAAAATGTTTAAAAGAAAATAGAGGGATTAATCTTTAAAACCTTTGATTTGGTGATAGGCTCTTATGACACCAAAAGCATAAGAAGGAAAAGAAAAAATAGATAAATGAGACTTCTCTAAAATTAATTTTTTTTCTTTGCATCAAAGGATACCATTAAGAAAGTAAAAAACAACCCACATGCGAAAAAATATTTGCAGAGCAAATCATATATCTGATAAGGAACTGGTTTGAAGAATATATAAAGACCGGGGGGGGGGGGGGGGCGGAGCAAGATGGCGGAGGAGTAGGAGACCTGGATTTCGTCTCCTCTCAGGAATTCAGCTGGATAGGGATCAAACCATTCTGAACACCTACGAACTCAACAGGAGATCGAAGAAAAGAAGAGCAACAACTCTCTGAACAGAAAAGCGACCACTTTCTGGAAGGTAGGACGTGCAGAGAAGTGAATCCGAGGCGATATTCGGGAGGATAGACGGCGGGGGAGGGGGCCTCCGTCGGCCACTTCTGGCAAGTGATAGAGCCACGGAGCACAAAATTGGAACTTTTAGAAGTCTGCTCCGCTGAGGGACGTCACTCTGGTGGCGAAGTGGGGGGTGGAACCCTCGCGGGACAGTGTGGTCTCAGGACCCTCGGGGTCACAGAAAGACCAGGGGTGCCTGAGTGCGGCAGAGCTCCCAGGTATCGGAGCAGAGAAGCCGGCTGCAGAGACGGAGCCCAGGCGCGGGCTCTCAGCTCGGGGTTGTCATAAACCGTGATCCGCGGCACAGTCGGGCCACTGCTCCTCCAGCGGGGACCCAACAAGCGGCAGATCCCGGGAGACTCACCTTCTTCCCCCGGGAGGAGAGGTGCGGGAGCGCACCGTGGGGATCTGCTGGGTTTGGAGACTCCACCCGGGGTCGGGTGCCAGATAGAAATGCGCAGTCACAGGCCGGGTGAGCGCGGAGTGTGGCCGGAGACCGGGGAGACGGAAGTGACTGACTGCTTTTCTCTGGGGGCTCGCTGAGGAGCAGGACCCCGAGCTCTTGGCTCCTCCAGGGCGGACACTGGGAGGCCGCCATTTTCACTCTCCGCCTCCAAAGCTGTACCGAAAGCTTGAAGGGAACAAAAGCTCCGGAGAGCAAACCCGAGCAGATTCCTTAGCCCGGACCGGCAAGGGCGAGGCAATTTTGCCTCCGGCAAAGACATTTGGGAACCATGGCAACAGGCCCCTCCCCCAGAAGATCAGCGAGAACAGCCAGCCAAGACCAAGTTTACCGATCAATGAGAATGGCAGAACTCCAGCGCTAGGGGAATAGTGCACATAGAATTCATGGCTTTTTTACCATGATTCTTTAGTCTTTCAAAGTTAATTATTTTTTTTTAACTCTCTTTTTTTCTTTTTTCTTTTTTTCTTTTTTTTTGAATTTTTCTTTTTCCCTTTTTCAACCATCATCTTATCTATCCCTTTTTTAAAAAAAAACATTTTTATTTTTCATTTTTAAAGTCATATTCTATCCCTTCATAGTAGTTACCCGTATTTTTGGCATATATATATAAGTTGTTCTCTCTTTAAAATTTTGAGATAGTTTCTTCTAACAGATCAAAATATACTCTAAATCTCTAG
>NW_022589768.1:7855862-7940969 GCF_004348235.1 Phoca vitulina | reverse complement strand
CTCAACACCAAAAGAACAAAGAATCCAATCAAGAAATGGGCAGAAGACATGAACAGACATTTTTCCAAAGAAGACATCCAAATGGCCAACAGACACATGAAAAAGTGTTCAACATCGCTTGGCATCAGGGAAATCCAAATCAAAACCTCAATGAGATACCACCTCACACCAGTCAGAATGGCTAAAATTAACAAGTGAGGAAATGACAGATGTTGGCGGGGATGCAGAGAGAGGGGAATCCTCCTACACTGTTGGTGGGAATGCAAGCTGGTGCAGCCACTCTGGAAAACAGTGTGGAGGTTCCTCAAAAAGTTGAAAATAGAGCTACCATATGATCCAGCAATTGCACTACTGGGTATTTACCCCAAAGATACAAAAGTAGGGATCCGAAAGGGTATGTGCACCCCAATGTTTATAGCAGCAATGTCCACAATAGCCAAACTGTGGAAAGAGCTAAGATGTCCATCAACAGATGAATGGATAAAGAAGGGGTGGTATATATATACAATGGAATATTATGCAGCCATCTAAAGGAATGAGATCTTGCCATTTGCAATGACGTGGATGGAACTGGAGGGTATTATGTTGAGCGAAATAAGTCAATCAGAGAAAGACATGTATCATATGACCTCACTGATATGAGGAATTCTTAATCTCAGGAAACGAACTGAGGGTTGCTGGAGTGGGGGGTGGGGTGGGAGGGATGGGCTGACTGGGTGATAGACACCGGGGAGGGTATGTGTTCTGGTAAGCGCTGTGAATTGTGCAAGACTGTTGAATCTCAGATCTGTACCTCTGAAACAAATAATGCAATATATGTTAAGAAAAAATAAAAAGAAGAAGATAGCAGGAGGGGAAGAATGAAGGGGGGGAAATCGGAGGGGTAGACGAACCATGAGAGACGATGGACTCTGAAAAACAAACTGAGGGTTCTGGTGGGGGGGAGGATGGGTTAGCCTGGTGATGGGTATTAAAGGGGGCACGTTCTGCATGGAGCACTGGGTGTTATGCACAAACAATGAATCATGGAACACTACATTTAAAACTAATGATGTAATGTATGGGGATTAACATAAGAATAAAAAAAATAAAAAAAAAAAAAGACAGACTATGATTCTACCTAAAGTTACTTCTTACCTTGCAGTTACTTCATACTCAGGTTTTTACTAGATCAGGCAAAGGGGAATGGAAAGGAATTTTTCAATGTCATCGAATGAACAGCAACAAAACAAAATCAACTCCCAGTTCATCTTAACAGTACAAATTTATAACTGGCTTTGCATGTATAAACTGCTAATTTTACTTAAGCATTTTCTTTCTTTGTTTGTTTGTTTGAGCAAATTAAAGTGTATATAATATTGAGAAAGGGATAAAGGAAGTAAAGAAGAAAGGGAGGGACAGAGCTCAGAGCGGGATGGACAAAGCACACTTCTGCAGAACCCCTCAGTGACCATGATCTTAAAGTTCTCCCAGACGTTCTGCACATTGATATTGCCACGAAAACACAGCTTGCTTCTCATCCACGACATCATGATCCTATTCTAGTGTGACTGTAATTGATATTTGTATAATTGAAAACTTTCAAGATACTTTCACACCATATGATCCTCAGGGAAATCCCCTATTATAGGGACGGCAGGAATTATTGTCCCTGATATGGGAAATCAAGGTCTCAGAGAGATGAAGTGCCCCTCGCCACCCCCAGCCCCTCCCACCAAACTAGTGAGTCCCAAAGAACAAGAGCCCCTCTGACTCCAGATTCAGTATTCCTACTACTGTATCATGTGAAGTTTTCTGCATTAAAGAATTATTTTTTGGTATCTGTCATTTATTTAAACTTGAATAAATATGTACCAAGGGGGTGCAATGTTCTGAGGCTACTGTGCAAAAAAAAAAAAAAAGACAAAGTTGCTGTTCATTATATTCCAGTGTAGGAAAGACAATAAACAAAGAACCAAGTAAATATGCAATACATCAGAAAGTAATGCGTTCCAAAGGAAAAGAAAAAGGAAAAGTCAGGTAAGAGGGATAATGAGAGCAGAGCACTGGGAGAAGGTGCCATTTTACATATTTAGAAATAGAATATACTTCATATAGCGATGGAACACAACCCATTTAATCTAACTGGGGGAAAGGATATAGAAATGCCATCTTCGACTATTGCTAGCACACTGAAACAAGCTTGAATGGTCGGCAAAAGGGTTGGCTAAAATGCCGCGTCCTAGTATAGTGCAAAAGAGGCTTGTACTCAGAGTGGACCATCTTTCCAGTTCTAAATGGATCCTAACTCAAAGCTCCAGAAAGACTCATTGTCTATTCTGCACTTCATTTCTCATACTTGAGGAGAATGCATTAACGATAAGGAATATCCCTGGAAACTAGGGCTGTGTCTAGACAGAACTTTCCAGAAAGAAATAAATAGTACATAAAAGAAGTGCCTGTCATAAGAACAGTAGATGTGGGATTCTGGAACACACTGAGGTTTACATTACCACTGTGGCTCAATGCATCATCTGTCACTTTCAAGGAGAAGGCAGGCTTCTAGGGGTGACAGATTACAGGACTTGTAAAAGCCCTCCAGCTGACCAACATAATTACCCTCAGCCCTCACGCAGCCATCCGTCAGTGTTCTGAGGTAGGCACTTGGAGCCTAAGAGACACCACGTTCAGATTCTCTTCCCTCACTCATCCTAGACAACGTCATGTTGAAGTCCCCATATTATCAACAAAGAAGTAGAGACTCTGCTTACAAGCCCTCTTGATAGATCACCAAAATTCAAGAGATTAAATAATACAGAGGAAAGAAAGGAAAGGGAACCATCTTCTCTCTTTAAAATGTACTCAACCTATAATTTATCAAGAGTCTACTAACCTCAAAAGCCCCTACTGTGTACTAAATCTTCATCTAGGTATTTTCCATGAGCCTCCTCTACTTAATCTTCCTTCAAAAGTGTATCTCCCTCCTAAATTTATACTCACCAGAACAGTTTATCTTTTAGAACAGAGATGGCAGATATGTTCCATTTTCCTGTTGATTTTGCTCAATTAACTATGCCTACCTAGAGTAGAAGGTGGGAGAGCTTGGGGATCACTCAGCTCATTTATGACTAGCGCCAGGATTGATTAGCAATGCCCGCCACAACCTCAGGCTGTAAAAGCTTCAGAAGGAAAAGTGTTTCAGGAACAACAACAACAACAAAATCCAAAAAAATCACAGATACTCATGTAGTTTCTAAAGCTCTCAGAAACATATTAGTGATCACCATCATTTTGAATCTTAACCTGGCTAAGGGTTCAAAATAAAGCCAAGCTTAAACATTGCACAGCTGAGGCATGAAAATAACTCATGGGTCTTTTTGGTCAAACAGCCTTGAGTTCACATTCCATTTCTGTGACTTGACAGCTGTGAGAATTTGGATAACTTGTTTATCCTTTGCACTACTCGATTCACTCATACGTTAACTAATAGTACTGAAAATACCCACCTTCCATTGATGTTAAGATGAATTGAGGTCATGGATAAAGAGAAGTATACAGCCCAGTGCCAGGCAGAGGGTAGGAGGCTCAGTGAATGGTATCCTTCAACAAAATTTAAAGCACAATAAATCATTCCCTTTTCTGTGCTTTTAAAACACTGTTTATAACTCTACTGTGGAATTATTGCTCTGTATTATAGTTTTATTTTTTTTACCATTTGTCGTTCTTTTATTGTGAGTTCTATGGGCACAGGTGCTGTGTCTTATTCATTACTCATTTAATACCTAATAGTGGACGGAAAAAGATGTTACCTGAAGGAATGAAGGATGCCAACAACAACAAAACATGTAGAAGTATCTATGTGCAAGTGGATTCCTCATTTGTAAGCAGTTTAATTACAAATCATGGTTCAGAGGGTTGCCTGGGTGGCTCAGTCGGTTGAGTGACCGACTCTTGATTTTGGCTCAGGTCATGATCTAAGTGTCTTGAGATGGAGCCCCCTGTAGGGCTCCACACTCAACAGGGACTCTGCTTGAGATTCTCCTTCTCCCTTTGTCCCTCCCCACACTGGACCTTTCTCTCTCACAAATAAATAAACAAATCTTTGAAAAAAATTCATGGTCAGATATCTAAAAAATCTTTACTTGATTTCTTGCTTTTCTTTGTACCTATTCTAGTCTTTGGCTAGGCAATATAAGAATCATGCCACAGAAGAGAAAAATTAAGCAGAAAGATAAATGTTTGGGGGAGGGATTCTGTTCTTACATCCCATTTATTACCACATTGGACTGTAAGCTCTATCCTAATTATGGTGACCATATGCTTCTTATTTTCTTTGTTAAGCCTAACTTCCAATATTCTGTCATAATGTTTTATGAGTACATACAGTAGTCCCCCCACCCTTATCTGTGGTTTCACTTTCTGTGGTTTCTGTTATCAGAGGTCAACCATGATCTGGAAGGAGATTATCCTACTGCTAATGTATCATTAGAAGGTCAGGAGTAGCTTACCTCTACATCACAATACCTATGTCATTCCCTTCATCTCATCACGAGGCATTGTATTATTTCACATCATCATCATCGTAAGAAGGCTAAGTACAGAACAAGAAGATACTTTGAGAGATAGAAAGACCACACTTATAAAACTTTTATTATCAGATATTGTAATAATCATTTTATTTTATCATTAGTTATAGTTGTTAATCTCTTACAGGGCCTCATTTATGAATTAAACTTCATCATAAGTACGCATGGATAGGAAAAAAAAGACCCAGTATATATGGATTCAGTACTATCTGTTGTTTTGGGCATCCACTGAGGGTCTTGGAACATATGCCCTGTGGATAAGAAGGGACTACTGTATACACTTGCCACATCATAAATTTCATTTTCAATTCTGAAAATATGGTCATCATAACCATGTGGCAAAGACCAGGGCCCGGGCCACCTGAATATTCTCTAAAATCTGTACCAGAACATATTCTGCCTGAAGACACTGAAACTTGAGCCCCAAATATATCTGTCTTTTCACTTCCAGAAAGGCATTTTTTCCTCTTTTATAAAATCTCAATTTGCTTATTTTGTTTTTAGTTTTACATTATTTGGCTGAGTCAACTTCTGTAACTCCACATCATTATACTTTTTTTTTTTAAGACATTGACTCTGGAGCCCCGGGTGGTTCCATTCGTTAACAGTCTGACTCTTGGTTTCAGCAAGGTCATGATCTCACGGTCATGAGCCCCCCTCTTTGGGCTCCACACTCAGTGTTGAATCTGCTTCAGATTCTTTCTCCCTCTCTCTCCCCCTCTGCCTCTCCCTACTCTCTCTCTCAAATCAATACATAACTTAAAAAAAAAAAAAACACATTGACTCCTCGCTCACTTTACTTCTTCATGCCATACCTAACCCATTATCTTGGGTGATTTCAATGTCCACTTGGATGTCCTATCCAATTCCCTGATGTCTCAATTATTTGATCTCCTTGTCTCCATGTCTCTTTTTAATCCCATGTCAATCACCAATTCTCACGGAGGTATATATGTGTATGTATATATATATATATATATATATATATATATATATACACACACACACATATATATATATATACCTTAGATGTTGCTTATCCCTTGGAACACCTCCAGGCTTTGCTAATTAGATCCAGACACCCAAATTTATCTAATCCCCTTTCATTCAAACCACTCTGCTTCCTGTTTTGGTAAAATTTCAAGGTCCAACACTTCAACCACTCTTACCAATTTCTTAAGCTCCCTTTTTCCTGGTGTTTTTTGTTTGTTTGTTTGTTTGTTTGTTTTTTCCATAGAAGTCTGACAAAAGCCTCTATCCAGATGAACATGACTATATGTTCACCTTTATATATAGGCAGCTGTATACTGCTGAGGAAAAATCCATAATTATACAGATAGGCATTTATAAATGTATGATCACCAATAATGGCTGACATGTGGCAACTTGCTCTTCCATTCCCTATAAAATTATTCCAAAGCTTTTCAGTTTTCTCAAAACTCCCATTTTTCTCTTCCCTCTCATTCAATACATAGCTTTGTCTTTTGTTTAAGAGAGGGAGGAAGAGAAAGAGAGAGAAGAATCCATCAGATGAGACATTTAACTTCTCAACTCAACTACCTATACCAATACCTACTTCTCCTCTTTTATTTTTGTGATAGAGAAGATCCAAAGTCAATAATTCCATATGTCTTCTGAACTCTGTTCACTCCATCAACCCGGGGAATTTTACTCCTTTACTTATCCTTTCTCTTATGTCTTCAATTTCCCAACCATTACTGGATCCTTCCTGTAATCCATTAAACATGCTCTAATGCCTCCTATTCTATAAACAAACAAACCAAAAAACCAACAGAAACCTTCCCTTGACATCCATCTCTCTTAATGTTGCTATTTTATTTTTCTCCTTTCCTTTATATAAGTCTACTTAAAAGAATTGTCTATGCTCGCTGCCTGCAATTCTTTACCTTTAAGGAAAGTCTTGTAAGGCCACTGGGGAGTCGGCAAGCTAAAACTCTCCAGTAGAGGAATCCTGTATCTCCTAGGAATGGGCCTGCCTTAGTATCCCTGCCACCATCAGTCATACTGGTACTACTCAGATTGGAGTACCCAAGGGAAGTGGGTCTTGGTGAAAATGAAACCATGGATTTCAGAGCACATCAGCTGGAGCCCTCGCCTCCCTACAGTCAAAGATCTGAGAGGTGCAACCCCAAGGCTGTCACCTTGGGGATCATACTAAGTCCTGTTCATTTTAGACTTTTGAATGATATGCCGGCAATTAAAATAGTGTGATATTATATAGAACATGGGTCGGTGGCTACTTTAGATGGATTGAGTAGTCATTTAAATTAAAATCTGAAGAAGCCAGTCACATAAAAGTTGGAGAAAACAGCATGCCAAGGAGAGTATAGCAGTGGAAAAACCTATAAGGTAAGAAGGAGCTTGATATAGTGAAAAAAACAGGAAGAATTCAAATTTGGTTACATCATAGAGAGCAAGCAAAGGGGAGTACAGGATGCAACCAAGGAGGAAGAGAAGTACCAGATACTTATTAATGGCTTTATAAGCTTGGGTGAAAACTTTGGATTTTAGTCTAAGTGCCATCTAAGAAGTCACATAAGACTTCTAATTGGGGGATGGGGTGCCTGGGTGGCTCAGTTGGTTAAGCTTCTGCCTTCAGCTCAGGTCATGATCCTAGGGTCCTGGGATCCAGCTCTGGGTCTGGCTCCCTGCTCAGCGAGGAATCTGCTTCTCCCTCTCCCTCTGCCCCTGCTCATGCTCTCTCTCACTCTCAAGTAAATAAAATAAATAAAATATTTTTAAAAAAAGACTTCTAATTGGAAGAGAGATGTATTTGGAATTTACATTTTTAAACTAACATTTGAGATTAGAAACAACATAAGTATCCATGACTATGGGATTTGTTGATCCATACAATAAACACTTATGCCATTGTTAAAAAGGATGAAGAGGCTCTACAGGCATTGCATATATAGAATGATGATTACAATATGCTAACTCAAAATTCAAGATGCAGAGCAGTTTGACAGAACAGTTTTACAACATTTGGGTAAAATATAAACATGTTCATGTTAATCTCTGGAAGGTTGCACTAGAAACTGGTAGCAATGGTTGCCTCTGAGGGGGGACTTGTTTAACTGCATGACACGGACTGAAGGGAAACTTGCTCTTTATTATACTCCTTTAATATTTTGGGAATTTTACAAACTAATCCATGGGTTAGTAAATACATTGACTTAAAATTTAACATGAGGGAGGAATACATTACAATCCAAATGGAATACCAAATTAATATTTCCAACCAGAATTACATCCCAAGCCCCAGACATGTCTATCTGACTGGCTCTTGGGTATCCTCATGTAGAAGGAATTCATCAAGCTCAACATAACCAAAACCAAAATCCACCATCTCCTTTTATCCTACAAATTTTGATTTAAACAGCAGGTCTGTTGTTCAGAGACATACCCCCTGGACTGCTATGTGTGCCCTATCCCCTGGGAGCGTGTGGTTCCTATTTACTTCCCCTAGACTGTACATCTCATGTAGCATCAGTCACGACCCACCTGCTAACCTCTGCATCCTCACTGCCTAACACAGAATCTGTCTCAAGGAATATAAGCAATTTAATAAAGACAGTCTCTCAGAAATCATTCTGAGATTTTATGAATAAGCTATGATTACCATTTCCATAATGTCAATTATTTTATGGATTTTAAAGTGTAAAAGTAACCGAAAGCAATGTGATTTAAGACACAGGGAATAGATTTCTATTTAATGTGGCTGATGAAGAAGAAATTTCCCTTCCTAGTTGAAACCATAAACAGTTGGCTGACAGACTTATTGAATGAATGAATGAATATTATAAACAAACACAGCTAAGCCAAAAATCAAGAAAGGGAAATCCCCAAGTGCCCAGTGAAAGAAGCCTAGAGGAAATTAGGGTTGGGACATGAGGAAGAGTTGAAGCTAAATCATCTACTAGCAATGAATTTCCTACTTGCCTTGGGGGATAAAACTGTAAAAATCATGTCTACAGGGAGCTGGAAACCTGAGTAGGATAAAACTGGGCTTTACAAAGAACTCCTCCACACCTGAAATGGAACTAAAAAGAAAAAACTACTCGGTGGCTTAAGTAACAGGCAAGAAAATATAACACCTTGCAGGAACGGTGGTATAAAAATAATTAAGTGCAAGAAATAGGGAGTTGAAAATTACATCATATTTGGCTTTGAGGTTTATATTTATGCTTTCTCCATGAGATGTCATCCCTAGACAGATAAATTCATGTAAAAATTATCCTAGGTCTTGAAATCTGTAACCTCATCTCTGTTCTCCCCCAACCCTCCCATAAGGGTGGGACTGCCATGAAAACAACTAGAGCTACACCTGAGTTTACATTAGCAATTTTCATAGCCTATGAGGAAAGGAACCACCATTAGGGAGAGTCAGCAAAGAAACAGGAGAAAGAACAACCCAAAACCCAGGTGGTAGAATACTAGGAAAGGGCTTTTAAATAAGCATAGCTAAAACATTCAAATTGATTTTATAAAGGGGAGGAAAGACACAAGACCGGAAAGCAAACACAAATAGATATATTATAAGAGCCAAGCTGAATTTCTAGATAAGAAAAAGAAAATACAGATATTAAAAACAAAATGAAACAAAAATTCTGTGGTCAGTTTGAAAAGTAGATTAGAGATACCTGAAGAGAGAATTAATGAATTGTTTGATTGAGAAAATCAGCTAGAATGTAGACTATTCTCAAAAAATTTACCAAAATACAAATCTATTTCTAGTATCAATTCTCTTACTTAATAGAATTATGACCATGGGCATATAAACAACCTCTTGGGGGTCTCTTTTTATCTCTAAAATTAGAGTTAATAATAGATAACTTAAATCTCAATGAATCATGGTGAATATTAATGCAACAATGGTTGTAAATATGTTATTCAAAAAACACATGTACAAACATTATTATTATTATTACAATCAATTTTATTGTTAATAAGCAGTTTCAAGATTCTTTTGGTCAGTTACTTACGTTTCTCTAGATCTTCTATAGAGCTAATTGTCTTTTTAACAGTTTTCAAAGAATACCAAAACCCCTAGATTTTGCATTAGGAAGATTATGTGTTTTGTCTAATCCCAATATAAGTTTTGACCCACTTAGTGAATATTTAGAGAATATTCTAAAGTGGTTATCAGGATTTCTGTTCCCAGAGTAGTTCATTGCATTTGCATGACACTCACAAGTTTATGAGAAGGAGTGAGGGAGGGGAACATCAGGTGGGCTTTGTAGAGACAGGGGAGCATGTGTAGAGAGGCAGGTGGAAAAAAACAGAAGAGCATTGCCCACTTTTTATTTTTTCAAAATGTAATATTAATGCACAAAACTTTCAACCAAGTCAGTTTTCTGAATTCAAACACATGTAAGTTAGTGTTAATGTTCACTCTACATTAGCTTATTAAAGTCTCTAGAAAGCCTTGCAGTAAGGACATTTGTTTAATTTCAACTTTGCATTTTACAAAGTAATTGACCATCAATCCTGTTTTTATTTTTCTTGCTGCAAAACATTCATTTAACATCTTCACTGGTCCATTTTAGAAAATTCTAATTTAACGCTTCTTTCTGTAAGTACTGACACCCTCTCTCTATGCCTCCCTTGGTCTGATATCCACATTTTGCTGCTTCTGCCCTTTGGCCTCTGGGCATGGGGAATAACTTTCCTTAGTGACCTGGAGTGTATAGCCCAGGGTGACATGCCACCCTCTGAGCCGTCTGCTGGTTTTAGATAGTGATCTTACCAGACCTAGGCCAAAAGTCTGCTTAGGCGGAGAGGAGGGTCACATATGTTCAGCATCTATCTTTGGTCTTCACTTGCCTGGAGGTTTACAGGCTTACAGCAGCAGCTCAAGGAAGTGAAGGAAGGACCATCCCGGCATTTTGCCTGCCTGGACCTCCAGTGGGATGGATGAAAAGTACTCACACACATACACAGAGGAGAGGGCACCCCGGGTTTTAACCTCCACTGGACCAAACACCAGCCTGGCCAGTTTCCTTCTCAGTGTGAAGTTCCTTTCCTGTGAGATGGGGTGATATGTTACAGAGGTTTTTTTGTGAGACTTTGAGATGATGTAAGTAGAGTTTCTGGAGGACTGTTGGTTTTCGATAAGTAATAGCTAGGACTAATTTTTTTCTAATTAAAAATGCACACGCATATATGATTTCATATAAATGCTTAAATTAGTTATTCATTGCTACAGATGAGTAGGCCAGAAATTTAGCAGCTTAAGGTCATATTCATTTATTATCTCACAGCTCCCATGGGGCAGGAGTCAAGGCACAGTCTAGCTAGGTCCTCTGCAATCAAGGCATGGGCTAGGCTAGGGCCTAATTCAAAGGCTCCATGGAGAAAGAATTCTCTTTTAAGCTCCTGTGGTTGGTGGAAGGATTCAGTTCTCTGATGTCTGTCACTGTCAGTTGGAAGCTGCCCTGGTATCTTGCCATGTGGGCCTTGCTGTGCATCAACTGACTTCATTAAAGCCAGCAAGGGGGAGAGTCAATAGACAGAGTCTTCTAGCAAAACAGAGAAACAAGATAGAAGTAGCATGATCACGAAAGTCACATCCCATCACCTTTGCCATATATTATAGGTTAGAAGCAAGTCACAGTTCCTACCCATACTCAAGGGTGGAGACCTACAAGGTATGCATACCGGGAGACTGGGGTCATTCGGAGCCATCTTAGAGTTGGTCTATCACAAACAGGGTCAAATCACACATGCTGGGTTGTAGTTGGAGTCCCTCTGTTTTTTTGGTTGTACTTCTCCCCACCCCCAACACCCTTCCCCTTTCTATCCCTTTCTACCTATGCTCTAGGTCATCTGGCGTTTCTATGATCAGGTTATCCTCTTAATAACCTGGTTTGTATAATCGCATATTTTCTCCCGTCAGATACAGGGAGAGAGAGAGAGAACATGAGAGAGGGAGGGAGGTATAGTTGCACACGCACACATATATATGTACATATGTATGCATATGTGTTTACATATGTTTTTCATTTAAACAATGTGACCACATTACACCCACCTATTTATATCTTGATTTTCCCCCACACTAATATACATCACGGAAATTTCTCCAAGTCCAAAGATATAGTACTAAGCTAATATGCTGTGATATTCACAACCACCAGCCTTCTGCAACTAATAGGAATTCACTAAGTTTCCGCTTTTTGGCACAAGAAACAAGGATGCAATAAACACCCTTGTGTGTGTAGCCTTACCAATGGCTGCATTTGTTTTTCTGGGATAGTTTCCCACAGCAGGATGTCTGGGTCAAAGGATATTTTTAATTTAATAGATATTGCCAGATTGCTTTCCCAAAAAGCTATATTAAAGCACATTTCTACCAGCATTATATTAAAGTGCCCCTTTCCTCTTATCCCCGCCAGCAATAGGTGTTATTGCTCTGTTCAGTGCTTGCCAGTCTGATGGGCAGAAAGGGATCTCATTATTTTAATTTGCATTCACTGACGATTGGTGAGGTTGAGCATCTTAATGTCCATTGGCCATTTGGAACTACCTTTTTGTGCATTGCTTCTTCATAGTCTTTGCTAATCTTTCTGTTGGGATGTTTGAAAGGGCTATTTATAGAAAATGGATGTTAACTCCTATCATTTGCACTAATTTTTTTTTCTCCACATTATCATTGTTTTCTAGTTGCTTTATATATGGAATCTTTTCCCATACAAAAGTTTTCTAATTTTTGTATGGTCCATATACATACGGTTTTGTTTTGTCCTATTCCTAAATCATACATGAAGTGTCCTAAATATTCATTTTCTAGTATTTTATTGTCTTATTCTTTTTTTCTTTTTCATTTAATCTTTAACTCTTCTAGAATTATTTTGTGTTCTGGGTAAGAGAGGGATTAACTTTACTTTCTTCTGGAGGGATAGCCAGTTATGCTAGTACCATTTATAAATAATCCATGGTTTCCTACTTGTCGAAATATTACTGTCCCGTGTATTCATTTCTCATTTATCCTCCAATACAATTCTGCATTCTCCAATCTGTGTAACTAATCTATATGTCTACTTATATGCCGATACTATGATGAACTGACTTGAGTCGCCATATTGAATGCTACTTCATGTAAAACAAGTTCTCTCTTTGTATTCTCCTTTTATATGCTTTTCTTGGCAATTCTCTGGCATTTACTCCCTCGAATAAACTCTTAGGATAATTTTATCCATTTTTAAAAGAAAGATATGTTAGGATTAAAATTGCAATTATATTAAGCTATACATTGATTTCAAAAGAATTGGCATTTTATTTATCAACCATTCCATGTCTTTCTGCTGGTTCAAAACTTGGTTTATATCCTTTAATACAATTTTGTACAAATTTTATTTATAAAAGTTTCTTGGGGTGCCTGGGTGGCTCAGTTGGTTAAGCATCTGCCTTGGGCTCAGGTCATGATCCCCGGGGTCCTGGGATCAAGTTCTGCATCAGACTCCTTGCTCACAGGGAGCATGCTTCTCTCTCTCCCTCTGCCTCTACCCCAGCTTGTGCATGCTCTCTCTCTTTCAAATAAATAATAAAATATTTAAAAATAAATAAATAAAAGTTTCTCTTACTTTCATTTTACAGTTATTCCTAAGATTTCATTGTTCTTTTTATTGCCATTGTGTATATAATTTTAGTTCTACTTTAGTTCCTGAGTGTGTATTGCTACATCAGAGAACATTTTTTTCTTTCTAAAATATACCACATATTAAATTAGTAAGCCAAATTTTCTCGTCAACTGAAGAACTTAATTTTCATTTTATTTAAACTATGGGCTTGGTATTTTCTAGGTATAAAATAATTTATCTAAAAAAGTTATGTTTATCACTTTCCTCATTATATTTATATCCTTTCAATTTATGTTATTGCATTTTCTAGAACTTTCAAGAAAATGTTGACTAACAATGGGCATCCTTATCTTCTTCTTGATTTAATTGAAATGGTTTTAGTGATCTGTGATTGAAAATAATATTTGCTGTTGGTATACTTAATTCATATCTTTTTATTCTTACTTTTGCTTTATCAGTAATGGCTAATGACTTTGATCATGTGACTTTTTATTATTTGTTAATATGCCGGACTGTTTTTCCCTCTTAATTCCTCAAAGAAATGGATTATGTCAGTTGAGTATCTGAAATAGAGCTACTCTTGCTTTCCTGGAAGAAATGTTAGCTCTTCGTGGGACATGTATAATACTTCATGAAATCTATTAGTTCATATTTTATTTAGACTTTTGTATCTATATTCATAAATAATAGTCTTGCTTTGCTTTGTCTATTATTCATTTTTTAAGAAAAGATTTATTTATTCCAGAGAGTGTGTATATGTGAACAGGGTTGGGGGGGTGCGCAGAGGGAGGAGGAGACAAGCAGACTCCCAGTGAGCAGGGAGGCTGATGCGGGACTCCATCCCAGGATCCCGAGACCATGACCTGAGCCAAAATCAAGAGTTGGACACCCAACCAACTGAGCCACCCAGGTACCACTCATTTATTTTTTAAAGAAAGTTTTCATGACATATGATTTACAAACTATAAAATTCACCCATTGTTAAATATATTATTCAATGACCTTTAGTAAATTTACCATCACCACAATCCAGTTTTAGAGCATTTCCATTACCTCAAAAAGATCCCTATGTGTAGTCAATTCTGGTTCCCACCCCCGATCTCAGACAACCACTAATTTGTTTTCCTTTGTCTATAGAATTGTTTTTTGTATGAACATTTTATTTAAATAAATCATGCAATATGTGGTCTCTGTGGATATAAAGAAATCATACAATATGTGGTCTCTGTGTCTAACTTGACAATGTTTTTGAGATTCATGCATTTTGCAGCATACATCACTATTTCATTCCTTTTTACTGCTGAATTTCTTTTCTTTAAAAAGGTATAATTTGAATTTTGGAATTTAGGTTTAGAAAATTTCTTAAAATGATTTGAGAAAATGTTTCATATTTGTGGTGGTGTGTAATAGTTTTAGAACATTGAAATTATTTCTTCCATAAAGAGTAGATAGAATTAACTGTGAATCCACTGGTGTCTGTTTCAGTATCAAATATGTAACTGCTTTTACATTCTTTTTTATAATAATTGATCAATTTAAGTTTCTACTTCTTGTTGGATCAATTTTAGTAATTAGTAAATAATTCATTTTCTTCCTAAGATTTCAAATGCTTGGCATGTATTTTCTAATAACTCCCCTTCATCAATATATTTGTAATCTTAGGTCTTTTCTAATCCTTAGTCTTGTATCTTATTTCTTCTTTCTCCTTATTCTTTTTCTCCTGTGCCTTCTCCTCCTTCTTCTTTGAAGTCTTTTATCAGGCTTATGTTGTATTTTATGGACTTTTCAAGCAATAGCTTTTAATTTCTATAACCTTTTTACTATTTTTAGCATTAATTTTCACTAATTTCAGATTTTCATTTTTTTCAATACTTTCTTCCTACTCTCTTTTGTTTTGCTTGTTGGTGCTTTGCTGATGTTCTTTTTCCAAAATCATGAGATGAATAGTATTTTCTATTTTAGTTTTCATTATTTTTATTTATAAAGCCATGGAAATGTAGGTTATACATTATGCAAATTTTTTGTTTGGTTAAATATTCTTTTCATTGCTTTCTTTTTTTTTTTAAGATTTTATTTATTTATTTGAGAGAGAGAGAATGAGAGAGAGAGAGAGCACATGAGAGGGGGGAGGGTCAGAGGGAGAAGCAGACTCCCTGCCGAGCAGGGAGCCCGATGCGGGACTCGATCCAGGGACTCCAGGATCATGACCTGAGCCGAAGGCAGCCGCCCAGCCAACTGAGCCACCCAGGCGCCCCTCATTGCTTTCTTGATAGTTGGTATTATCAGGTTTGATTTACTCTTTGACTCCAGGAATATCTGTTTATTTCTCAGTATCCAAGTGGGTTAGCTAATTCTGGTAATCTCCTTTGTATTACATTTAATTTTACTGAATTTCATTCAGAGTATGTGAGCTATCCAATTTTTTTTTTTTTTTTTGTAATCAGATTCAGATCAATTTATAGGAATGTTCTGTAGACTTACAAAAATGTATATTATTTCTTTCAGGGGCATATGGATCTATAGTATTAAGTAAAAATATTGTGTCATTAAATTCCTTCATGCTTTTATTTATTTTTGTCTACTAGATCCATCTAATTTCAAAATAAGTGTATTGAAATCTACTATATTGGATAGTTACTACATTCTTCTTGATTTTCTAATAGATTTATATATCTACTTATTGTGTTATTTAGTGCATACAAGTTTATGATAATATTATCTTCTATATCATTTGCATCTATTGTCATTATATTGTGTCCTTCTTTTTGGTACTTTTACTCTTAGAGTCACCTAGATTAAAGTAATATTGTCACCTCTGCTGTTAGTTTTGTACTCATTTGCCTAATATCTCTCTTATGCCTCTTGTTTCCTCTTAAAAACACATTAAAGTCTACTTAAAAAATAAATAGCATGTTTTAGCCCAAATTTAACTCTGTCAATCTATTGTTTTTAATGGAAGAATTTCTTCAATTCTCAAATACACATATTACTTTTATTCCTTCCATTTCTAGGTCTAGTATGTAATGTCTTTAGTAATTTCCTTTTCTTTTTCTTTTCACTGTTTTCCAGACCAGTTTGATGAAGTTACTGTTCATTTCATTTTTTGTTTTTTTATTTTTATTTTTTCTTTTCTTTTTTTTTTTTTTTTTTAGGTAGGCTCCACGCCCAACGTGAAGCCCAACTCGGGTCTTGAACTCACCCTAAGATCAAGACCCGAGCTGAGATCAAGAGTCAGACGCTTAACCAACTGAGACACCCAGGTGCCCCAATTTTTTTTTTTTTAATTTGGATCTTCTACTATGCTTTCCCATATCCTGGCTAATCACTTTCCCTTCCCAAAGACTCATAATCAGTTTCTATTTACTAATATTGTACAAACTCTTTTCATACAAAATATCCTATTAACCTCCATTTCCTTACCCTCCATGAGATGAAATCTCAGAACACTTTTACCCTTCACTTGTCCTTTCTTTCTTGCCACTGTCCACCATCCACCCAAATGATACCTTTAGAATGCTTCTTCTTCTCTCTCCCCAATTATTACCCAACTCCAGTTTCATAGAGCTAAGTGTATTCAGATGTAAGCTATTATAATGTTCCTTGCACATGCTCCTTTTATTTTAACAATCTATTTTAGTGCTGTTACATCTTACTAGAGAAATCTGTCATTATCTATTCAGATATATGTGCATAAAACAAGGTCCATTGCTCTCCACATGTTGTTTTCTTCCTCCATTTCTCCTACCTTGAGGTCTCTATTCTGATGGATCTGTTTGTTGGTGTTGCTTTTTGAGCAGTGTTCTCTGATAGAATAAGTGAGTGATCTACTCCCCAAATCCTGATGTTTTTGCAATGGTATTCCTTTTAGTCCTGACAGATGGATCATAACTTGACTAGGCACAGGATAATTAAGTTGTAGCTCTTTGTCTCAGCACTATACAAATGTTATTCAACCATCATCTAGCATCCAGTCTTGCAGACCATAAAAGCAATGAGTTTGATTCTTTTTCCTTGTTTAGGTATTGCCATAGACTAAATTGTATCCTCCAAAATTTGTATGCCAGAACCCTAACACCCATGTGACTATATTTGGAGTTAGGTCTTTAAGGGGATAATTAAGGTTAAATGAGGTCATAAGGGCAGTGCTGTAATCCTAATAGGAATGGTGTTCTTATGAAATGAGGAAGACACCAAAGATCTCTTTTTCTGGTTTCATTCACATACAGAGGAAAGGCCATATGAGGACATATTGCGAAGGCAGCTGTCTGCAAGCCAGGAAGAAAGGCTTTATCAGAAATCAACCCTGCTGACACTTTGATCTTGGATCCAGCCTCTATAACTGTGAGAAAATAAATGTCTGTTGTTTAAGGCACCCAGTCTGTGGTATTCTGTTATGACAGCCCAAGCAGGCTACATTTTTCTTCTTACCTGAAAGTTTGTGAGAATTTTCTTTAGCATTGGAGCTCTACAATTTTATTTTATTTATTTATTTTTTACAGGAAGTAGAAAACCATTTACTAAACCAATTACCATGTTTAGGGGTATACTTAGTGTAGCCACAGACCCTGTCCAGCAGGGAAATTTGACAGAAAACCCTAGTCTCATAATAACAGCTGTCTATGGATGTTATAATGAAGGAAAAATGTCTTGCTCTTATACTCATTTTCTCATTAAATAAACTGGACCACATCTCTGAGGCCAAAATACAGAAAGAGCAAAGCACCAAGGCTGAAGACAAAGTTGTGGCACTTGCTGTATAAACAGAGCAACACGATGTTCCAACATTCTACACAGCACCAGTTCCAATCCACCTCTTGATCCCAGCCCTTGCTTTCCCCAAATTCTACATCCCTTTTGGTGTACCCAGGTTGTTACTGGGATTCAGCTTTCTGGGTCCTTCAATTTGTTGCATTTGCACTCTACCCTAAATGTGATTAATTGCAAAAAATAATCTCTTCAAGAAAACTTCATAACAAAATACCAGATTCCCTATTAACAATAAGAGGATCAAGTTTAATAGGCCAAACAGAAGACAAGAAGTCTGTCAGAACGTAGATAGATGGCACAGGACAGCTCTGACCTCAGGGCCCCTGTGCCGGTCAAAGAGTCACTGGCAAAACCCCAAGGTGGAAGAGCTGTAAGTAACCAGTCAGATGGGAAATGGAGAACGTCTCCTCATTTAGTCATCCTCTGAACTCTCTGCAGACCTTTCATCTGTAGCCACTTTCCAATTTGTGCGTTTGTTCGTCCTCTCCTGTATTTCATTGTTAACTACAGGGATATGGACTTTTTTAATGTCTTTTTCCTTTTGGTTTTCTTAGTGTCTCTTTCCTCACCTTCCTCAGAACTGCTGGATGCAGAATCATCTGACTGGGAAGTGTCACTTTCTGCATCCAAGAATAAAGCAGATTTTTTGAGAGACTTTTTCCTGAATTTTTTCTTGCGCTTATGTGACTGTTTCCTTTTCCTGGTACTAGAAGCCCCAGTTTCTTCCGAGAACTCGCTTGAGGAATCTGCTGTTATATCTGTGGCTTCTTTTTTGCTTTTCTTCTGTTTTTTTGTGTGACCTTTTTTTCTGCTTTTTTTTGTGAGATTTCTTTGACTTCTTGTGTTTGTGAGACTCATGGGTAGATGATTTTACTTGGGGAGATGTTTTTTTCCCATTGGTAATATCTTGCTGATCACTACTGTCTGTTTCAAATTCTTCAGGGTATAACTCTTTATAACCACTGTGACCCCATCTGTCTGGCATTTTAGCTTCATAATCATATAACTTCTTATTCCAGGATTTAGCCTTAAGAAAATCATCTTCCAGTGCCCCAGAAATTTCATTCTTTGGCCTCCAATAGTCTCTTTGACTTTCTTCATCAAAACCATCACTACACATCCGGCTTGAACTACTGGGTAACATTTTCCTTTTGGTCCCCCGGTAAGCATCTTCCATCTGTTTCTCCAGTTCTCTTATTTTCCACATATCCGATTCCTCCTGAATCTTATTGTGAGCATCTGTGTGTCGGATGACATTCCTCAGGAGGACTTTCCCCAGTGGAACACGGGACATTCTTCAATCCCTCGATCCGTGCCCCGCAGCCTCGCGTGGCGGGGATTTGGGGGGAGGAATCGGTCTGGGAGACAAGCTGAGCTCTACAATTTTATTAGGGTGGACTTAGGTGTGTGTCTTTACTCATGAACTCTACCAGGAACTTGTGTCATTTTAATTTGATCATACATCCACCAGCCACCCACCTCAGGGAAATTTTAGTTTCTTATTGGCCAATGATTGTCTCTCCTCCATTTTTTATCTCCTCCCCAAATCCCTTTATTTTCATTTTTGGTCTCCAAGATTTGTTTTCAAATTCTCTCATCTGTTCTCTTATATTTTCCATTTCTATCATTTGAAATGCTTCTTCTACCAAGTAGTTTAGGCTATGGATTTAGGTCTCAGCAATGACTACCTGACTGTCCTCCCAATTAATCTACTTACTGATTTCTGAATACTATACCAGAACCTTTTTTATCATTTCTTTTATTCAAGAAAATCAAACTTAACTGCCAATTTTCTGTCTCCATTAAAAAGTTCATTTCCACCAAACTGACATCAAAATACTCCTATAATCTTCACTCAAAAATAAATGTAAAATGGTGAGCTCTGTGAATTGTGTAAGACTGATGAATCACAGACCTATACCCCTGAAACAAATAATACATTATATGTTAATAAAAAGATGTATTAAAAGAAGAAGCAACCAGAACATATAAAAAAATTTTTTTAAATGTAAAATGAATGAATGAATTCATGGCATACTTGCTACGGTCTAGGAAATCCGTAGGCAGGCACAAAAGCTAACTTAATTATTATGCTCACAGAGCTTATAGTCTAGTGGTGTACACAGACATCATACAAAACCATGAATAAATATATAAAAACAAACTTTAAGGCATGCCATAAAAGAAAATAAAAGAGTACCACAAGAGAAAATAGCAAGTGGGGGTGGAGATAAATGGTATGGTGGGAAGGCTTCTCTGAGAAGTGAAATATAAGCTGAGAATGAAGGACAAGTTGATCAGTACAAGATCAGTGGACATTGTTCCAGACAGAAGAAAACATTTATAAAGACAATAGTCTATTCAGGGCATTGGAAAAAGGTCAGCACAGTGGAAGCAAGCTTGACCTTGGAGGTGTCAGAATGCAGTCTTCATGGTAAGAGCAATGGGAAGCCATTGTCATGTATTAAGAAGAAAGTAAAATGATACAACACTCATGTAAAAAAGATGATTCTGGATGCTGTTTGAAGAATAGATTGGGATTGGTTGGGTCATGGGTGTTTGTAAGGAAACAGAAGATGTCATTTAAACCAGGGGTCAGCAAACTTCTATAAAGGACCAGGTAGTAACTATTTTAAGTTTTGCAGTCTATATGGCCTCTGTTGTAACTAACCTACTATTGTAGCCTGTAAACACTGATAAACAATACATAAATTAATGCATGTTGCTATATTAAAAAATTTTATTCATAAGTACAGGTAGTGGTCTGAATTTGGCCTGTGAGCTATTGTTTGCTGACCCCCTACCCTAAACATTTAGAAATTCCTCTTTCACTCATACCAAAAGAGCATCATGGAGATACTAATCTCCAAGTTCTGTAATGTATCCCATAGACTGATCTTAACAACTGGCATATGCTAGGTGCTCAGTAAATATTTGTTGACAGAATAAGCAATGGAGAGAAACATATTTAAACTTGTCTAATGAGGAAAAAAAATTGTTAATTCATACTCTTGGCTTGGTATCACTAAGCCAGTTTCCTGCTTATAACATAGCTTATTGCAGAGTGACTAAGAGTAAGCAGTTAATTTGATGGGGAAGATATTTCAAGTTTGCCTTGACTTGTACTCCTCTCTAATAACCTATTTTTTTCTTATTAATGGAGAGAGCCTACATATAATAGACTTCATCCCTATTTGTTTTGAAATATTTTAGTCCCCTTTTGATATTTGTATATAGTTAAATAGGCTCAAGTTCCTTTATCATCTATTTGATATGTAAGATTTATGTAATTGTGATATTAATCATATGATATTTGGTTGTTGGATACTGGAAGTCAGATGTATCTAAGCAATATCCCCACCACTGAAATATTGTTAAAGCATGAAAAAAAATAGATGCATTTTTTTATTACTAACGACTAGGAGGTATGTGTGTCTAAATGCCAAGACCCCATAAACAGAATAAATTAATAGATAGAAACTTGAGTTTGAAATACTCTGAATTGGGGATGATTTGGGCGTTGACAGGTCTATTACCTCCTTTTCCTGAAGAAAGTCATCCTTGTGCTTATTACAGGATGCTAGCTGTGATGTGATGGGTGTTTGGAAAAAGTATTGCAATGTTTAGAAAAGCTTAGCCTATGTAAACCTTTCTCAAAACTTAGTCTTTTTAGCTCAGTTTAAGATGTCATATAGGAGGTACCAGAAGGTCAACAAAAACTCCTAGGAACCTGCCAGCCACACTGTTCTTTGTCCTCACTATATTCCCTGAGAGTAGTCACCTTCTCTACAATATATACATTACATTTTACATATATGTATTTATACTTATTGCAAATATTTTCTCAGTTTGTCATTTACATTTTAATTGTTTATGAAGGTTTCATTATACATAAAATTTTAAATCATGTTCAATGATAACCCGTATTTATTTAGTTTTATTAAGTGTTTCAGATTATACTAAATTATTGACACATGCTATTTTATTTAATCTGTAAATCACATCTAAAGTACATGCAATATTCTTTTTTTTTTTCCCCAAATGATGAAACTGAGGCACAGAGAGGTTCAGCATCTTGTCCAAAGTCACACATCAACCAGTAAGTGACAGAGATGGTCTCTAAAAGCCAGATCATTTGACTCCAGAGCCCACTTTCTTATATTATTTTCTACATTTTCTTTGAGGTTTTGCATCAAAAGGCTTGACCCACTTTAATATTAGATAATTTCCCTTTCCTAACACTTCTCTCTTTGATTAACTTTCCAGTTCTTCGCCTTCCTTGTTTCCTCCTTCCCCCCCCCTTTCCCTTCATTTTATCCTTCTTCCCCAACTCCTACATTATCTTAATTTCATCTGGGATTTCTATTGAGTGATGGTGTAGGGTACTTAACTCTTTGAACAGTTAAACAATTACTCTGATAGCACTTATTAAATAATCTGTCATTTTGTCAATGGTTTATTGATTTACTTATTTTTTTAAGTAAGCTCTACATCCAATGTGGGACTTGAACTCATGACCCTGAGATCAAGAAACATGGGCTCCACCCCACCGACTGAGCCACCCAGGCGCCCCATCAATAATTTAAAATGCCATCTGTATCATGTGGGAAATAGACAAACTTGTTATGGATTTTATTTCACTGTTCTGTTCACTGCTGTTTTGTTATACTAGTACCACATAATTTAAATGTTTTAATTTTGTAATGTTTTATTACAACTACTTTATCACAATAAAAAAGTACTGTAAGTTCAAAATTGGCTATAGTGTTCTTATGTTCTGCCATATACACCTTTTCTTTATTCTTTCCCTTTATTTACCAGTTTTCAAATAATGAGTTGATTCCCTTTATACTCTAAAGGGAATATTTGGGGGATTTGGGGCAGTGTCATTATAAACTGACGGATTTTAAAATATGGATGTGCTCTAATTATCCATCTCTGGACAGTGGAAATCTCTTTAAGTTTTATCCTGGATTATTTTAAATCAAACCTGAACAGTCTTCAGTAATTTCCATATATTCTATGATCCAGACTCATTTTCCATATTTCTTACCCCAAATCAGGAATCAGCCAGATCTTCAAGGATCTTTGGTTAATTTTGTTGTTAAGTAGTTAATGATCTGGGCATTAGCAGTGCTCATTTCTGAGTTTCTAGGTTTTTACAATGGACAAAGAAAATAGATCATGAGTTCATACCGATATTTCCATCCCAATGTAAGATTATTGTCTTTGGCATTTCTTATTTGATTTTAGGTTTGATCACTTTGATACCGAAAAACCTTTGTTAGCATAGTCATTTATTTGGTGTGTGCATACACAGGTGCACACACATACACATTTTGAGTTTTAATGTAATTTGATCCAAAAAGGCCACCTGTATATGGCATTAAGATCAAACCAGCTAAGCAAGTTGTATTAGAAACTTCTATCCATTTTTGCCTTGCCCTATAGAATAGAATATCACAAAATATGGTTTTCCTCCCATTTTTAAATAAAGGAAATATCCAGCCAGCCAGCCACGTTCCATAGAAACTTCCCGTCTTGGTTAAATATTGACGTTTTCTTCTTGTTATTTTTTTGACTTAACAGGTCATATAAAACAGTATATAAACATAAATTTTTAATGACATAGTAGTTCATTGTGTATTCACAGTTTATTTAACTAGTCCCCTATTTACAGACATTTGGGTCAGTCTTTTACTAGGACAAAATGCTGTAATGAACATTGTGAATGTGTTTTTTTCTACTTTTGGAATGTATCATTGTTTAAAAATTCTAGAACAGAGATTGCTAGGTCGAAGAGTATATGTATATATAATTTTGCTAGATATTAACAAATTTGTTGTGCAATTTTACATTTCCACTGTAATCTATGAGAGTGTCTGTATCTTTGCAGTCCCAACAATAGTGTATTTTGTCAAACTTTTGGAATTCTGGAATCTGACAGGTGAACAATGTTATTTCAGTATAGTTTTTAATTTTTATGCTTTTTACTATGAGTGCCAGTAAATATCTTTTCATATGTTAAGGACATAGGAATATTATTACAGGAATATACATTCCTGTAAATTGATGATTTTATGTGTTTTTCCCATTTGCCTATAGGGTTCTTTAAATTATTATTTAGAAATTCTTTTATTATTAAGATTAACTCTTTCACTGTAATTCGTAAGTAAGTTGCAAACTGTTTAGGTACTTGTAAAATTATATTTTATCTAATTGTATATAACCTATAAATTTATATATAATCTATAATTTTATATTATATAAAAATACAGTTTTCCCCTATTGATTATGAATTTTTAAGTTATTGTTAAGTAAACCATCCCTATTTCCAGATTACAAAATAATTAATCTATATTTTCTTCCAGTATTTGCAAGGTTTTATTTTTCACATTTAAAATCTCTGATTCATATTGATTATTTTTGGTGTAAGGAATAAACCAATAAACCAATTTTTAATTTCTCAGTTATTCATATATCCCATTTCTGTTCATCAAAAAGTTCATCTCTCCCCCACTGATATGAGATGTTATAATATTACATATTAAATTTTCATATGTAAGTGAGTCTATTTCTGGCTCTATTCACACTGTTCTCAATTATAGAGTCTTTGCAATTGTTTTTTGGGGGGGTTCTTGCAAATGAACTTTGTAATTAACTTGTCTGGGTCCAGGAAAAAAAATACAATTATTTGTTATCTGGGGCCTTATTATATTTACATATTAGCTTATGGATAATATATTTTTAATGATGTTGAATGTTCCTTCCAAGAACATGGTGTGTCTTTCAATTTGTTCAAATTTGCTTTTCTGTCTTTCAGAATGTTTTATAATTTTCCTCATAAAATTTTGTATATTTTTTAACTTTTATTTTCTTTTTTTGCTATTATAAGTAGAGTCTACTCTTTTAATATATCTTCCAGATAGATAGTTTTGTTTGTATGTTTGAAGTTTCAAGCTTTTGTGCATAGATATTGCAAGCTGCAAATGTATTTAATTTTACTTAATTTTTATAGTAGGTGCTTTCATAGATTTTTCATGGGGGGTTGCTTTCCAGATAATCATTTCATCATCAAATAAAAATAACTACTTCTTTCTTTTCCATTCTTAAGGCTTGAGTTGCATTCCTGTTTAATTCCATCACTAATGCCTCCAACACAATGATGAATAGTTCTGAGCATAGTGTGCATATCTTTTGCCCAATTTTAGTGGTAAAGACATTATTTTTCCACATTAAAAATGTAGAATTTGGGGCTGAGGTATATATATATTCTATCCTTTAAGGAAGTGTGAATAAGTTAATATTTTATTGTTTTTTTTTCACATGGATGGTTTTGACTCATTAAACTTCTTATCATCTTGACATGTTCCAAAAAAATTGTATTGAAACCGTTGACATATATGAATTATTTTGGGGAGAATAGGCAAGTTTATAATATTAAATCTTTCCATGCTCTTTAGGGGATTTTTGTGGTTTTCTTCATATAAGATAGGGTCCTTTGTTTTGTTCATTTGTGCACATCAAGGCCACAGATTCATGCCTTGCAAAGAATAGGTCCTCAACAAATATTTGATAAAAAGAAAAATGAATAGACACATACATTTCTTTTTGTATATTTAAAAAAGCATTTACACTGTGGCCCACTTTTAATGGGATATTTTTGTTATGCCTTCACATTATTGCATTTATATATATGTGTATATGTGTATGTGTGTGTGTATAAATACACACACTCAAGCTGTTGCTTTAAAAAAATCTTCATTGAAATATAATTCATATATAATAAACGTTATTTATATAAAGTATACAATTCAGTGATTTTTGTGTATTTACAGAATTGTGCAGCTATCACCATGACCTAAGTTTGGAATATTTTCATCACCCGAAAAAGAAAACTCATACCCATTAGCAGCTCCCTTTAACCCCTCCTGAATAGTAGTAATCTACTTTCTGTCTCTATAGATGTGCCTATTGTAGACATTTCGTATAAATGGAATAAACAACACGTGGTCTCTTGTGACTAGCTTCTTTTACTTGCCTAAGGTTTTCAAGGTCCACCCATGTTGTAGCCTGTATCAGTACTTCATGCCTTTCTTACTGCCCAATAACATTTCAGTGTACTATACCACCATGGTTTATCAATCCATCCAGTTAATGGACGTTTGGAGTGTTTTCACTTTTTGACTATTGTAAGTAACGCTACTAAGAATGTTCATGTGCAAGTTTATTTAGACATGTCTTCAGTTCTCTTGAGTACATCCCTAAGAGTGGAACTGTGGATCATATGGTAACTTTCCTTTACTTTTTGAGAAACTACCACATTATTTTTCAAAGTGGCTGTACCATTATACATTCCTACCAGCAATGTATAAGGGTTTCAATTTCTCCACATCCTTGTCAACACTGGTTATCATCTGTCTTTTGATTGCACCCATCTCAGTGGAGATGAAATGGTATCACATGGGGGTTTTGATATGCATTTCTTAATGGTTAATTATATCGAGCATCTTTACATCTGTTTTTTGGCCACTTGCTTATCTTCTTTAAAGAAATGTCTATTCAAAATCCTTTGTGTTTTTATTTTCCATTATTGAATTATAAGAGTTCTTTACATATTCTAGATACCAGTCTCTCTTTTTTTAAAAAATATTCTATTTATTTATGTATTTGACAGAGAGAGAGTGAGAGAGATCACACAAGCAGGAGGAGCGGCAGGAAGAGAGAAAGGGAGAAGCAGGCTTCCCACTGAACAGAGAGTCCAATGCAGGGCTTGATCCCAGGACCCTGGGATCATGACCTGAGCTGAAGGCAGACGCTTAACCGACTGAGCCACCCAGGTGCCCCTAGATACCAGTCTTTTATTAGACATATGGTTTTCAAATATTTTCTCTCATTCTGTGGGTTGTTTACTTTTTTATTTTATTGGGGTACTCTTCACAGCATACACATTTTTAATTTTTATGAAATCCAAATTATCTGTTTCTTCTTATGTTCCTTGTGTTTTAGTATCTGAGAAGGTTTTGCATAATCCAAAGTCAGGAAGATTTACTTCTATTTTTTTCTTCAAAGAGTTTTCTAGTTTTGGCTCTTACTTTTAGGCCCATGATCTATTTTCGAGTTAATCTTTGCATGTGGTATAAGAAAAGGGTCCTGCTTCATTTTCTTACATCTGAATACCCAGTTATGCTAACATCATTAGTTGGAAAAACTGTTCTTTGGCACCCTTGTCAAAAGTCATTTGACTATAAATAGAAGAGTTTTTGTCTAGACTCTCAATTCTATTCTTTTGATTTATAGATCTATGCTTAGACCAGTACCACATTGTCTTGATTACTGAAGCTGTAACAAGTTATGAGATTGGGAAGTGTGAATGCTCTAGGTTTGTTTTGTTTTTGTTTTCAAGATTGTGTTGGTTATTCTGCTCTTGCATAGTTTGAAACCAGCCAATGTTCCAAGTTCTATCATTTGCTTTATTAGAACTTTTAATTGTTTCATTCAGTTTTATTAAGAGATCAAT
The DNA here is from genome assembly GCF_004348235.1 of Phoca vitulina. Classification (NCBI taxonomy): domain Eukaryota; kingdom Metazoa; phylum Chordata; class Mammalia; order Carnivora; family Phocidae; genus Phoca; species Phoca vitulina. Next base: position 7,913,514 of record NW_022589768.1, on the reverse strand, counting down.
TATGAACTTTTCCTCATCTCTACTGTTTCTCATAATTCTCTGATTCCACCACCCTCATTTCCATCGCTGAAATTGCAGATTAATGTCAGATAATAGTAATGATGGCATGAATCCTTGTACCATTCCTGACTTCAGTGAGAATTATTTTAAAGGCTTACTGTTAATTATAATGTTGGCTATTAATTTTAGATAATGTTCTTGATCAAATCCTTCCTAGTTCATTAAGATTTTTTGATCAGGAATGAATACGGGTTTTCTCAAATTTCTCAGTCTTCATTTTCCTATCTATGGAACAAGGGAATTGAGACTAGATTGGATCACAGAGTCCAGTCAAATAAATGCTAACTTTGGGGTTAGACACCACTGGGTTTCTTTCCAGCTGTTCTAACCAACTCTGGGATAACTGGAGATGTTAGTTAATATTTTCAAACTTAAATCCTCATTGACAAAAATGTCTGACGAATCATACTTAGCTTGGAGTGTGTTAAGGATTAGAGATAATATATGCAAAGTAACTGACATAAAATAAACAACCAAGAGAGAGTAACTTTTATTTGTTTTATGACTTATAAGATCTTTCCAGCTTTAAAATGCTCTGGAGACCTCTGCATGTAACTTTTCACAAGACTCAATTACATCAAAAACAGGACAGCCAAGTAATTATATCCTAATTTAAGGGGACTACAGGTTTAAACTTCAAGTTGCTAAAAAGCAGACTAAATTTTCCCAGACAGATCCCTGATGGTTTGCTTGTGGCGTCTAGATCTGCCACCTAAGTACAAGAAAACTCAACAATGGAATTGGGGTACATTTTTGTATCCCATTCACACAACCTCACGTCAAAATTAGTTGACTGTTCCACAAAGATTCAGAGAGATCTTGGGATGTAAAGCATATCAGCAGGCAGCTAATTCAATCTCTCTCTCTTCTTTTTTTTCCATTTTATAAGATAGAATTCCAAGCATATATTTTACCAGTATCTTTTGAACACCACACTTCCTCTTGGTACAACAAAACAAAAAGACAGTTCAGGTTCACAACACACAAAGTAAAATGAGCCTATTAAAAGGTAGTTTTAAATGGAGAGCAAAAAGGGAATGCAGTTTTACAAAAACTCCAAACAACATGCAAAGAACTGAACAACAAAAGAAATTTACATGTAAGTATCATTTAAAGACTTCAACTTGAAATAACATTGTGAATATATGATGCTGAAGGAATAATGCCTAGTTGGTTACTGCTTAAGTGATGGTAGTAGAGAAACAATACAAGCATCACTGTTCATTCTGTGGCTTCATCATGGCATGGTTTATCATGCCATTTATCACACCCTTTCACTAATGCACCTTTTAAGGTAATTAACAATCTTTTACCATGAATTTAATGACCTATGCACATGTTGTGGGTCAAGCACTGTGTGATATTCAAACCAGTATTTGATTTCTAGTAAGTATGGATGAGTGCATGAATAGATCTGTAGTTGAATGGATAAAAGAAGAGATGAACCAAAAAATTAATTAGCAATATAATCAGCTACCTTTGTGCTTTTCCCATACCACCTCCATTCATCAGGACTAAAAATATAGAAAAAAATAATTTATGTGCAATCATGTAAATAGGCATTGCTTATGTTTCCCAGCAAGACCCACTCTTATCACTGATACCATTTCTAAGCACCCCCTGTTAATTAATTAATTAATTGATTAGTGAGTTGAGCTAAGTCAGTCTGGTCATACTGTGCTTGGAAGGGTATCCAAAGACTGAAACACTAAACACTCTAGGTATATATGGTTAGTGTGGATTCCTGATTTTTTTCCTGGAATTTATAGCTCACTAATCCATCATAAACAACTAGTTCATGAGAGGAACAGTATGGAAGTCACTTTTGGTGTTACAAGAGAAAGAATTATTGGAGACTTACTGCTCATTTTTCTTTTTTTTTTTCCCCAGACACCTGAGTACCCTCAAATCCCACCGCAAGTTGTCCTAAGGCATGTTTATCAGCACGTTTACAGAGCTTCTAATTAATTCTTTGTAATTGCATAGTATTTTCTGCCTCTGTTTCTCTCCGCTGTCCCAGCCTTGGAAACAAGATGTTCCATCTCTGGAGACTGGCCCGGTAAAAGCCTATTAATAAATAATTAAGTTTGGAGACTCCTGCAGTGGTGAGTCAGGACTGGAGAGCATGTGGAAGCCGTCTCCATGGTAACGTACCAACATGAACTGAACTGCTCTATTTCTCTTTTCATAAGTGTGGAGAGAGTGGGGGCAAAAGCATAGATTAAAAAGAGCTTTATTTTTGTATTTTTTTAATTTTCTTTTCAGAAAATCTGTGATTGAATTTAGAATTCAAGAAAGGTTATGTTTATGGCAAATGAAGCATGATCTGTAAGTGAATACAAAACCTTCTGCCACCTCCGCTCCTCATCTCCAGCTCACCTGTTCCCTCCAGCATCCACAACTGGCTCATCTCACCCCTATCATGCTATGCTATGCGTACTCCTCGTTGTGGTGAATGTGGTACTGAAGGCCCACTGCTCACTCTGCCGCGGGCTCCTGCCTAAAAGTTCACTCACTTCTCTGTCCTTTCCATTCGAACTTATTCTATACTTTAAACTAACATTCTGTAGAATAGAAAGAACAGGAGTTTGGGAGTAAGGCAGGTCTGGATCCTGGTCCCAGCCTCTTCTAGTCACTAACTATGTGACTTAGGAAAGTTATGGGACCTGTCTCCCATCAGCTGCATTGCCCATAAAATGGAAATAATAATTCCCTGGCAGGGTTGCAGGGAAGTTTAAAGGAAATAGCACAAAGTAGGGGTAAGAGAAGAGATTTTTGCATCAGAATGTACATCTGAATTTGAATCTTCTCTTTGCCTTTTACTCATTTTCTCTTTTAGGGCAATTTACTTACTTTCTCTAAGTCTCAATTTCTTATCAGAGAAGTTGAGTAAGCAATCATCTACTTCCTAGATTTAGTTGGAATAGTAATTTACAGGATGTATAGAAAAGCCTTTGGCCGGGCACCTGAGTGGCTTGGTTGGTTAAGCATCTGCCTTTGGCTCAGGTTATGATCTCGGGGTCCTGGGATCAAACCCCGAGTAGGGCTCCCTGCTCAGTGGGAAGTCTGCTTCTCCCTCTCCCTCTGCTCCTCCCCCCTGCTCATTCTCTCTCTCTCAAGTAAATAAATAATATTTAAAATAAAAATAATTAAAAAAAGAAAAGCCTTTCGCAGTGAATAATTTATATATATATCAGTTATTATTTGTAATAATAAGGTGTTTAATAAGCTATTAACTATTATTATAATGATGAGTTATTTTGTGAGACAATGGAAACCTGATATAATGATCTAACAATGTTTCCTAAATAGGTGGGGATCGGCAGCATGAGCACATAACAGTGGTCACTGACCTTTGTGTCCTGCCCATGTTGGCACTTCATTCTGCATCAGATAAAACCTTTGACTTTTCGGACTAGGTCTGAGCCTACACTTCTCCTTTGCAGAATCATGGCCCAAGCCAATATTATCTCATGTCATCTGTTCTGGATATTTTCCATTCTCCTCTCTGATTTTCTGCTATGTCTCAGTAGTTGGACACTTGCAGTTTGCCCCTCTGAGGCTTGTTTTCAGGTAGCTTCCAGGTGTATGAAGCCAGTAAGAACAACACAGTGAGAGCTACGCCAAGTACACAATGGAACAAGGACGAGATGTGGAATCCAGAGGATTCACTGGGCTCTCTCTTGGTTCTCCCAAGTCCAACATGGAAAACTAAGACAACTCGGTAAATACTGAGTAAGTGAGAACTTCGGTCTTTCAATCATGAAGTTATGGGCCATTCTAGCAAGTAAAGAACCTGATGATGGAGGACAGGAAGGGGAAAAAATCGGCGGTAGAAGGGGAAATTTACCACTACTACCTATATAGTAGTGGTAACGATAACAACTCAACTATGCATATTTTATGTGACCTGATTTTTTTTCCTCCTTTCCCTCCTACCTTAGATAAAGGATCCAAGAAGTGTCTACCATTATCATTTAAATTCCACATAGATGTGCAGCTGAATTGACATCATCCTCTGGCAATGTGGTGCTAATAAGACTTTTTCTCTACTTTGTTTGGGGGATAAGTACTTCTTTATTTAATGAAAAGCAAGAAGGAGAACTGAATGGCCAAAAAGGTAGACTGTGCTGGTTACTGTTCACTTATTCTACCTCCCCAGACCTCCAAGGCTATTCTTTCCCTGTTCTTCTCTGCCCCGCTGAGAGCTGATTTCTGCAAACTCCTTGATGCCAGCTTCAGGTTGGGTTTGGTCAAGGGGAGGCATCAGTAAGTGACTGAAGGGTGGGAGAAGAAAACTGCAGGCAAGAGAGCATGGGCTATCTCTGCCCTGCCCCTTCTCTATCTCAGTGTCTGTGGCCTTGTCCTTGCGTCACTACAGTTTGGGCCAGTGTGAATCTCCCACAGCTCCTGCTCCCACCAGGGTCCTGTGACAGGATTGCCTCCCTGATTCCTCTTCAGCCGCAGGGCTGTTAATGGCTCCCCACCGCCACATCTCTGGGTGCCTCACCATCCCTATTTGCACGCTTCACCCTGACAGTTCCTCTTTAAGTGATCTCTTCAGTGAAATCTTTTCATTTGGACCAAATTCTGCTCCCTACCAGGACTGTCGCTCACATAATATCCCACATGGAACCTGCTCCCAGACCCTGTTCACGGGTCACTGCCTTTCACCTCCATATTGCCCACACAGAGGAGGCCCTCCTTAAAAGTTCCCTCAAATCAAAGAATAGTTTAGAATTAGAGTTATTTAGGATTACCTAGAAGGAGATCCGCCAGAGCACCGACACAATTCAGAGCAACCATGACTCCCTTCTGCTCTTAATATCTGTAGATAAATATTGGGAATCTTGATCTTTTTCAGCTCTCAATGTCACCAGTGACAATCATATTTTAAAGGAAAATCAAACATCTTACAAACGGTTCATTTATTGTTGAGAATGATCCAGATTTTCTTCCCCAAATTGACTTGACGTCTGTGGTACAACCATAGATAACGGTGAGTGGTGCCGTAGGAAGCCGACTTCAAGATAACTCTGGAGTAAGAAATAACTGCCTATGGATTTTGAAAAGTCTTTAAACCAGAAACTTTGGAAATAATGTCTCAAGATCCACTGGAACCATGGGCCCCCTAAGCAATGAGAATTGCCACCATACAACTCCTCAGCTCTGTCCTAGAATCAACGTAACAGGCTCTTCCCAGGCCAATTCTCTTACCCCTTCTAGGAGATACGAGTTTTATAGCCACAGTTAATTTTCTGTTCTGCCCTCTAGACACCACTTTCCATTGTATTAGCATCTGCAAATCCTACAGGAGAGAACAACTCAAAAAAAAAAAAAAAAAAAAAAAAACTGCTGCAAGATCCCCGCATTTTTCCTTTCAATCTCCAAGACTATTTCATTTCCTGCTTTGGGAAGCAACCTCTTGTCTCTTCCTGCCATCTGGACTTTCTAGTTTATCACTTCGGTTTTAGAAACTTATCAAGTCCCAGCGTTCTCTGTTGGGCAGTTTTAACCCAAGTGATCCCTTTCTTTATTCTCCATGTCTGCAGGCCCATCTAATGCATTCTCCTGCCTTGGCATTATCTGTGATCTCTGACTTCTTCCACTGGCTTTCCATCCTTGTAGCCACTGTGTATTTTATAAACATCTTGATTGATGGATTTCACTTAAAGGAATCTGGTTTTACCCCAAATGAATGCTTAGAAAGCAGCAGATGAAATTTTAGTTCTCTGAAATGCAGTGGATGTAAATCTGATTAATTGTCTCACGGACTCTGGGAACATCCGGGGATCTCATTTCCTGCCTAAGTCACTGGAGCCTTCACATTAAATTTTGGCAGGTAATATGGTTGGGCCCAGTGATTCATCACCAATAACGGCACTGAAAACACATCAGGTTTGAAAATTTTGACAGGTAGATTGGGTTCTGCTTTCCAGTAAAGCAAATTTCAGTAACCCAGCACTTTTTTTTTTTTTTTTACTCTTTCTTCTATCCCAGAAAGGTTTCCACATGTTAACATGGGGGTATCCACAGGGTTCTTTTTCTTCTGTTCTTACTCCAAGAAAGACCTTGTGGCTGCAGAGTTCGTTCCTGGACAGTTTTCAATTTCAAGAAAGGAATTCCATGCTAGGCCACCATATTTTGGTTCTCCTAAGGTTTACTGAGCTTATCTCAATAACAGAGGTAGGCATTATAGGGGTTTTGTGATTGAAAGCAGGGGAAAAAATGTCTATATAAATATCTGTATAGTAATATTTATAGCAGCTTTATGTATACTAGCCAAAATCTGGAAACACCCAATGTCCATCAACGGGTGAATGTATCAGCAAATTGTGGTTCTATCTATCTGGTGAAGTACTACTCAGGAATGAAAAAGAATTAACTACGGATACACACAAAGGCATGGATGAATCTCAAAATAATTATGCTAAGTCAAAGCAACCAGACAAAAAAGGATGCATACTGTATGGTTCCATTTATATAAAATTCTAAAAAATGCAGGCGAGTCCATAGAATCTCAGAAAGCAGATTGGTGGTTGCTGGGGGATGTAACTAGGGGACAGGATACAGATGGAGAAGGGTAAGTGGGAAGGATTACAAAGGAGCACAAAGAAACTGGGGGCTGAGGGATAGACATTCATTATCTTAATTGTGGTAACATTCTCACAGATATGTACATATGTCAAAACTTAGCAAATTGTATACTTTGAAGAAATTGTTTAATGAATATCAATTAGCTCTCAATTAGAAATCAAAACAAGGATCTGGAGTCAGATTGTCTGGGTTCACATCTTAGCTTCCACCTTCCTGAGTTGTGTGATACTAGCAGTTTACCCATCTGTATATGGTTTCCTTAATTACACAGAGGGAAAAAGATTAACCTATCTTATAAGGTTATCATGAATGTTCAATTCATTGATCATGTGAATCACTTAAAACAAATGTCCAGCACATAGTAAGTACTCAATAATGTTAGCTATGAACGTGTTTATTAGGTGGCTGGCACCGTGACTGGCAATTTACATACATCGTCCCATTTGAGCTTCCCAATAATCTGGTGAAGCGCTCAGGCTCATCACACAGAGCCGGACTGATGCAAGTCATGCAGCTAATGACAAAGCCGTAATTACTAACCTGCTGGTCTAACTCCAAAACCCTCCGTCTTCTCTCCAATCAGCCACAAGTCCAGCCCAAGGCCCAAAACAATCCTTTTAATGCACTCTCTGCATCTTTGGCATATCCTCAGGAAAATGAAAGTGACTTGCTGAGGGCCCTGCTCCATGCTCCCCACTGTGGGGGCTGTGAATTTATGGGTCATTTTGGCCAAAACACTTCCTGGCCCTGGTACTTCCCACTAAGCTCCTTGCAGGTTTCTCGATGAGGACCCATCCTAAGTGGGTGCCCTGTCTAAGATTTTCATGTCTTCAAACAAGTTTTCTTTCTTTCTTTCTCTTTTTCTTTCTTTCTTTCTTTTTCTTTCTTTCTTTTTCTTTCTTCCTTCCTTCCTTCCTTTCTTTCTCCCTTTCTTTCTCCCTTCCTTCCTTCCTCTTTCTTTCTTTTCCCTCCTCCCTTCCTTCCTTCCTTCCTCTCTTTTTCTTTCTTTTCCTTCCTTCCTTCTTTCCTTTTCTCTCTTTTTTTTTTTTTAATTTTCCTTCCTACTTACTTATTTATAGAAATGTGCACTCAAATGAATGGCATTAGTGTGAGGCAAAGATCTGGGGAACAAGAAGACCCAATTAGGGCCATTTCCTGGGCACCAGGCCACAGAACCTCAGCCTTACCCCCTATACTTGTCTGCCCCAGACCTGCTTGCAGGCAGGAGGGAAAAGCACTGGGCAAAGAAGGAGGGCAGCTGGAGGTAGGGTCACATCCCATCATTTACTATCCTCCTGACCCCAGACAGGTCTCTACATTTCCCTGAGACTCAGAACATTCTGTAGAATAGCCATCATAACCCTGCTTTGAATAGCACTTGACGGATCCATACGGTATGCCTGCCTCATCACATCTGTTTCTTAGACCAAGGTAAGTACTGTTGTGTTCATTCCTGGAAATGGAAGTGCAGAGAGGTTTCTCAATCCCTTTTAAAGGTAGTTAGTGGTGAAATAAAGAGTAAAACCTTGCACACGAGGCCACCTACCTCCCAGACCTGATGGGAGAATCAAGAAAGATACCAAATACAGAGAATACTCTATAAATTGCAAATCAATATTAATAGAAAGATCTGGGGAGTCCCTGAGACACATCACAGAAAGCATTGATGTTGGAAGAGGGCATTCCGTGTTCTGATTCTCAGTCACCAAATAGCTGTGTGGTTTGGACAAGTTATTTAACTTCTATGGGACTCAGTTTCCTCATCTGTAGAATAAAATGGTTTTTCCCTGGGTAATCACTAATATCTAATGACTTTTCTAAATCATCAAACTCTTTTCTTATGGGCACTTGAATCATCCCTATCCCACTAAGTTCCATAGATTCCTTCCTAGAATTGGGTTGGAAAGAAAAAAAAAAAAGAAATAAGGTGGACAGGTGGATAAAATTCAAAGAAAGGATCTTAGAGGACATTAGGTCTATGTAATAGCGCATCATATTTTAAGATTTCATTTTTTTCTTTTTCATGCTAAATAAGCTTAATTACCATGAGCACTCTTCACAAGTCTTAATGTTCAGAGATTTCATCATTCCCATTGCTTTGCTCTGGACGTTCTCAAATTTCTTGAAGTGTGCTTTTTGGTTAAAGAGGAACAAGCCATCTCAAAGGACAAGCTGATGAAGATGACTTGCCCATCCCAAGCTAAAACCCAGGGTTTTGTCGGCAGCATTATAGGAAGATGGGATGAGATGACAATCTAGTGAATATGAGTATTATAAGTAGACAAACCCCAAATTCAAACCAGACTTTGTGTAGTCTAAGTTCTTCAATTAGCCCATTTACTGAAATAATTTAGATGGTTTGCCAACCAATTCTCTTTTAAGAATCCTACATCCTGGTGTCAGGAGGTAGGGTTGGGGGTGGAATCCATAACTTCCACAATTTCAAAATCAAAAGCATTTTAATATTGTAGAATATCACTGTATCGGTATTATCCTGGAACTGGTGTTCCCAGGCTACAGCCCCCAGGACAAATCCAGCCCTTTTGCAAGTAAAGGTTTATTGGGACCCAATCATTTGTTTGCATATTCTCCATAGCAGCTTTTGCATTATGATGGTAGAGTTGAGTAGAGATGAGTAGTAGATTTTTGCATTATGATGGTAACACTGAGTAGTAGTAGTTAACAGAGATGGTGTGGCTGCAAAGCCTTTCATATTTACCAACTGGCCCTTTACAGGAAAGTTGCCCAACCCAGTCCTAGAAGATAGAAGAATCATTCTGGTGGTCTACTTTATTGCAAACACTGAAGGTTTAAAGGGTTAGCAAAATTCAGCTAGATTTATTCTTATACCCTCTATAGTCCAGGACACATCCTTTATTTTAAATTAAACTGAGAGGGGCACCTGGGTGGCTCAGTTGATTAAGAGTCCAACTCTTGATTCTGGCTCAGATGACCATCTCAGGGTCCTGAGATCAAGTCCTGTGTCTAGCTCCACGCTCAGCGGGGAGTCCGCTTGAGGATTTTCTCTCTCTCTCTCACTCCCTCTCCCTTTGCCCCTCCCCTCTGCTCCCCCCAATAAATAAATAAATCATTTAAAAAATTAAACTGAGAAAATGAATTCCAAATGTATAACTAAATCACTTTAACCCAGCAAAAATAACTGACCATCTCAAATTTCTGCAATATGACTCCATATTTGCCAAGTAATTTTTGCCTCCATAGTCATTACATCCTCACTGAAACTCCATCAAATAGATATCACATAGATAAGAAGATATTATTTATTTTATTCACCCCTTATAAACAAGCTCATTAAAGCAGCAGCTGATGACATTCCAATAGCACTTAATGGGGGCCTTTTTGCACTGAGGGGCTCTAATTAATTGTTTTAGTCAATTCTCATAAAATTATATGGCAAGAGTTATTGTGCCCATTAGGCAGATGAAGAAACTGGGAAGTTAAATTAAGAGATCGGCTGTAAGCCAGACACCTATAAAATTAACACACTTGTACCAAGTCAACAAGCCAAGCACTGATGTTATGGTTGTTTTGTTTTGTTTGTAATCAAGGGACCAGAAACATTCATTTTTGTCTCCAGCACATGCAGAATTTAAGGGAGACCTAAACTACAAATGGCTTCTGGGGCCATACCTGACACACTGTTGAGTATTTCTGAAGTGCCCATTGGGAGAGCTGAGGGTAAGTGTTGGACTGACATCACAAGAGGTAAAACTGGCATTTAGTTGTGCCCAAAGGCATAGTCAACAAGCTTGAGGTCCCATCGTACTTGCTCCCAAATCTCCTCCTTGGGGCAGAGGGAGATAAAAGTATATCCAGAGTTATAGGGAGAGAAGAATAGCCTTACCAATAGCCAACAGATAATGACCTACAAGTCCCTATAGAATAGAGCTATAGGGTGAGTTATTTATTGTATGTCACCTTATTTATTGTATGTCACCTTCCTAGCCAAGAAGCATGAGCAATAGGCACTGTGGATTTCTCAGAAGGCATTCTACCCTATGGGCCACACTTTTACACTCACCTTGAGGAGAAATTGGTTAAGAGGTTAGAGAACCCTACATTCCTTAAGATCTGATCATATAACTGGCAAAACACAAAATTAATATTATAACCAAATCATTTTTAACATCGTTACACATGTGAGATAGCCAATAAGCTAAGCAAGGGATAAAAATGGATCCATAGGGTTGCAGAAGAGAACAGAACAAGAAAACCATTTCATGTTTGCAAAATGGTCTGCAAAAGAAAAGAACAAATCAAAGTTCATTATAACATTCCCAGTATGGACAGTCTTTGGAGGGTCATTATGAAAAAGCAGGAAACTGAACACCATTAGGTGAAATACAAGCAAGTTTTTGATCATTTTAGAACTTCTTTTATTGTCCTTGAGAAGGCAGAAATTAGTCCCTATCAAAAGGCAACTCTGAACCCTGATGGAAAACCATTGGCTGAAGAGAGATGGAGGGGGGGAGATGAAGGAAGATTTTTGAACCCTAAAGACATGTTCTTTGTTCTTAAGATACGTGGAAGCAATGATACAGAAGATTGATATGTGATGTGTTAAGAACTACAATGAGAGTGAGCTATAGCAAAGACAAAGAGCATTTAAGTGAAATACCTAGAAACCATTACCTCCTAGATATCTTCATCTCAGTAAGGAAACACTTGTGCTGAAGCCTTATCAAGTGGTATAGTGTTTAGCCTTAGGGGCTGCATAAGGAGTGATGTTCCATGCCCTCCTTAGAGAAAGAAAACAAGTGTGGCCTTTCCATCTCTATATTCCCAAATGTGCCCTACTTCTTGTTTTGGAATCCCTAAATATTTTTCTAATGACTTATTTGTCCCAGAATGCACAATTTGCATTTTTTCAAACTGTATTTTTTTTCTTCTTATTTTCTCACCATGTTTCCAAACCCTCCAGGTTCACTCCGCTAACCAAATCAGCATCCTTGTCAAATTTAATTAACACACTACGTGCTTCCCCTTCCACATCATTAGGAAAGATGCTGAATAAGACAGGGTCCATGTCACCGTCTTTCCAAAAGGCTGTCATTTCTACTACCTTCCCTTTTTATGCAACCAGTCAGCTTTGGGCTGCTGCAATTGCTCACCTTGGAGCTGATTTAAATGCCCTGTTCAGCTATCATTTTGTGAAATGCTCTGTGCAATGTGTTAATAAAGTCAAGACCAGCGACAGTCACTGTATTCTATTTGTCCTCTCATTCACTAATTAAAACCAATAATGAATTTAAAATTTGTCTGGCAAGATTTTCTCCATTATTAGTGCTACAATTCGGTTTATATTTCTTGTTCTTCTCATTTAGATGTTTATAACGAGAGAGAGAGACTTCTTATAACCTAGACTATTTTTTTTTCATTTACTGTTAAGAAAATTAAGTTCAACTTTGAGCCTGTTGATTGCAGATTATATTCTGGGAAAAATGTCTGGAAGTCCAACGACTCATGTTTTACTTTTCTAACTCCAAGAGGTGTCAAAGTAGGTCCTGTACCATTTGCTAGGGTTTGGCTCTTGGCTGGATTTTATGGAGCTGGAATAGAGAATTCTTACTGAATACAACTCCAGTTGCCAAGAACAATCAGTTCAAAGTCCACTGTAAAAAGTTAAAAAAAAAAAAAGTGTCAAATCCAGGAACCATAGGCAAAAACCAAAGAAGGTTTTACAGAGATAAAATGGTGAATGGAACTGGGATCCAAATAAGAGGCCAGGAAGTTATTGAGTAGGGGTTTTAGAATGATTGCCCTGAGTACCAGAACAGAACACTGAATGGGTTGAGGAGTTTCTATCTTAGCAGCAGCTGGAGCTTGCTGAGGAAATTAAAGGGCAGATGAAGACCACCAATCTTTAGTATCATCTTCACCAACCCAGGAGTTAAGTACATTTATCATAGAATGTGGGGATTTAGAACAAGAAGGGCGTGGGTCTTAAGATAATCATCTCCTTTGGTTTTCAAGCCTCCTGCATCTCATACACTTTCATTTTTGCATTCACAGTGAGAATGTTCCAGATGAAAAGCCTATCACTGGACAATGCTCAGAGGAGCGTGGCACAACTGAAGAACTGAAGGGAGGTCCAACTCAATGAAGCACATTGTGCAAGGAGGGGGGGTCAATGAGTTGAGTCTTGTAGAAGTAAACAAGGGCCAAAGGAACAAGATTTTATTCAATATGTAAAGAGGTTTAAACAGTACCCAAAGGACAAAAAGAAGTCACTAAGAGGTTTTAAGCAGGGCAATGACATAATCTTCTCTGTCGCTTGGAAACTGAACTCTAGGTGGGCTGACCACTGGAGCCAGGGGACAAGTTTCAGAGGAAACTCTTGTAGGAGTCCAGGGAAGAGTCACATGTAACCTAAGCTGAGTGCTGGTAAGGAACAATGTGGTCACTTCTAGAAGTGTTAGAAGGCACATTAGACATGGAGCATGAGATTGGAGGAAGAGGTCAAAGACAACTCCCAGATCTTTCACTTGGGCCACCAAGACTGTGCTTCCATTCACTAGATGGGGAGCACTGACAACAGTGGTTTGGGCAAAAAGATTCATAAGTTAGATATCAAATATAATAATAAACACATTAATTGAGGTATATCTCTCTTCACCAGTCGCTTATTTCCAAAGTATTTCCAAATATTAATTTCATTGAATCATCACCCTAATCCTACGACATAGGGAAACATGTTGAAGACAACAGTTGGTCAGGCACAGAGCCAGATTCAGAACCAGGCAGGCTGATTGCCCGTTGTGGAGTTGAGTGTGCAACATGTTTATGGATAGAGGCCCCATGGACCTGAATCTCAGAAAAGAGGTCTAGGCTAGGTATCTAGAGAGAGTGCAGTTCTCAGTATTTGCAGCCCTAAGAGAATCGTCCAAGCAAAGCAAATTTTTATTTCTGGAATTCAATCAACATTTATTTAAACCTACTATCTTAAAAGTATTATACTGTAGGCATAGAAAAAAGAGTCCCTTAGCCATGTGTTCTTCACCACAGCCCATTGCTCCTGCCCCAGTGAATGGCATCAAACAATTGGGGAGCCATAGGTGATCCGATTCTTCCCTCTGACCCTGGAGCCAGTACTCATCTTTCCCTCACCCTGGATGCTCATCAGAATCGATCCACACAGCACTTGTTAAATACAGTTGCTTAGGCTCTACTCCAGTCCTATTATATCACTGAGGCTTTTGTTCCTGTTGTTTTTAGCCTAAGAGGTATTTCAAATACAAAGCCACGGTGAAGGCTCACTGTTCCATAGACCCAAAACACCTCTGAAAGTGAAGGCAATGAAAAGAGAGCCAAACCACCAGGAGTTCAGAGATCTCTAGAAGAGGCAAGACCATTACTACTGAACTTAGTTTCTACTCCAGGCACTGAATGAGATGTTTTGCACATATTAATTAATTTCACCTTGGACAGGAAAGTAGTTTCAATTATCAACATTTTATGTATGGGGAAACAAAGTCACATTGAGATTAAAAGTCATTTCCATCTGCAGTTCTCTACTATACACTATACACACACACACACATAATATAATATAATATAATATAATATCATATCATATCATATCATATCATATCATATCATATCATATCATATAAACATATATTACATATAATATATATTACATATTAGTCCCAGCCCAAATGCCTTTTAATTCTTATCAAAATGTTCTGCATTAGAGGTAAATTGGTGATACATGGGGGGTTGGGGGAGTGGTGAGAATAGAGAAACTGAGGCAGACCAGATGCAGGCGTCCACTGAGAAAGACCATTAAATGGTGTGAGTGAAGTGCCCAGGGATCTGTCACAACTCCAGCCTCAGTGAGGCTATGCCTAATTCTCTCTTTTTGGCGAGATTAAGAGCCCTGAAAAAGAGGCCACCTCTCAGTTTCTGAAACAAAAGGCTGAATTACTGCCTCTGTGAGCAAAGCAGACAGCTGCATTCATCCAGGATTTACAGAAGTACGGAGTCTCCGGGCTGGAAGACTTCACAGGGACAGCGCAGTTGGGTTTTGGCTGACCTTAGCCCGGGAAGCTTGGTTCTGCAGATGAGACTAGTTCTGATTGGCTGACTTTCAGAAAGGTGGGACTAGAGTGAGGATGTTGCCAATTGGCCCATTTCAGAAGCAGGAGGCTGTCACTGATTGGTTAGTCTTCAGAAATTTAATTGTTTAAGCTACTTGTCACTGATCAAGTAAACTCATTTAAAGCCAGCTCTTATAGTTACTTTTGCCTTGCTCACACAACTGCCAGACTTTTGCGAAGACTACGGGAACTTTTATTCTCAAGAGCTAATTAGAATATGCTGGTCTAAGAGCCAATGGTTACAAGCCAAAGTGAGCCATTTGGGTCCTTCACTGACATTCACTGGAATCGGGCTACACTAAAAGGTGGAGGTGAACGCAAGGCACAGGCAAATGAGCATCTTTAATCATTATTTCCCATGAGGGCATTATTAAACTGTGCAGTCCATCATTCCAGTTTTGTATTTATAAAAACTAAAGCAAACTTCTAAAAAATCAAATTATATGTAAGCATTTGATTCTTTGAAATCTTACTATTTATATTTATATTCCTTAAACACTCAGGGCTCTACGGCTGCTGTGCTTATCTGTCTTAGTAAATGGTCTGCTCTGATCATAAAAGGAGGTTATCGAGTGAGAAAGTCAGCTAATGTCTGCTGGTTAGGTTAGTATGCCTAGGGCGGAAGCCTAGTTGTGTGGATTATGAAGTCATAACCAAATCCCCATTAGTCACCTCACTGCTGCTTGAACTAAACTATCTTGGTGTAATTAAAACTCTCTTGAGTACCTACTGTCATCAGTAAACGGAATCTCCATTAAAACTCTACCATCCTGGCATCCTACTCCATCCAGTAAGCCCCCCACCCCCTCACCCCTACCCCTGGCCCTTCATCCTCCCCCCCCCCCCCCAAAAAAAAAAAAAAACACATTTCTGGGTGAAATCTATTTTCTAGATTGTGGATAGTGAAGACAAATCGCCTTTGGGTACATCTGGTTTTGGCCACATCTACACACCATGTTGAACAACTGGCTCATTCTTTAATTCAGTGAAAAACAGATATCAAACATACTTGCATAGAATTGTGTGTATCACATAAATTGTTTATTTTTTAACAGTTCATTTTTATTTTGTTTGTTTGTTTGTTTTTACTTTTCAGCTGGCTGCAGAGATGTACTTTATTACTTCTCATTTGTTCCAACTGAGTTACAGTCCCTGAGACTATCTGAGTGACTCTAACAATCTGACTGCTTTTTTTTTTTTTCAGTCAGTTCGCTTATTTCTGCCATGAAGTCAGCCATGTGCTAAACGGTCTGATAACCACTCGGCTCCCTTCCGTCACCAGCCTGATGCCATTAAGATTGCCTCCACTGTTTGAGAGAGATGTCACCATGTGTTCTGAAGCACCCATTTGCAATGCGATTATGAGGTGCTGGAAATCATGGATCGCTCCCTCAGTTTCTCCATTGGCACCCTGATGATGTGAATTTCAGGGCTATAGTAGATTTTCATAAATGAAACCATCAAAAGCACTTTTTAAATTAAAATACTACTACTGCTACTGCTACTACTAAACACTTAAAATTCCAAACAACCTCCTAATTTGTCTTTATCCTAGTTTCCTTAGAGCGATGCACTCTTACCCATGGTGAGCTCCTCCCCTGATACTCAAAATCCCATTCATCCTAACTTCCTGTGAGTCCCTTGTCCATCAAACAGGCCCTCTCTTTCTTTGACTCTCTTTTGCCTTCACTCCTTTCTCTTCCCCTACAAATGCTCTCAAAATGATTGCACTTACCCTTATCTGCTCTGCTTCCCCTTCTCCCTTTGTCCTCTCCTGATCACACCTTCGCTCACCTGTTTCCTATAGCTGACATCCTCCTAGATCTCTTCAACAACACTCTAGGTGTCAAATCCGGTTGCAGTCCACCTAACTTCATGTTGGCATTTGACCCAGCTGTCTATTCCAACCTTCTTTTAGCTTCCAGAACCTTCCCCTTGGTATCTCTTCTTGCCTATCTGACTCTTCCCTCCCAGGCCCCTCTGTTTCCTCTGCTGGCACTAAGTATGCACGTCCCCATGGTCTCAAGCTCAGAAAGTCTTCTCTTCTCACTCCACATCTTTCCCACATCATGCCCTGCAGTGACCCTTTGTCACTGTGACACCCGGATCCATGGCTTGAATTCAACCTCTCCCTTGAACAACAGACCCACACGTCTACCTGGCTACCAGACATCTCCAGATGCACATCCAGAAAACACAATGATTTCAAAATATTAAAAATTGAACCTAAATTCTTACATATCCTCCAAAATCAGGTCTTCCTACTGTATTCCGTACTCTTAGTAATGGCACCAACATCCACCTGGTCACCAGGTTCAGAACTTCATAGCTACATGATACCTTCCTCTGCCTTGGATCCCAAAGCCAAATGGACTACAAAGTCCAGTGACTTTTCCTCCAAAATAGCTCTCTATTATGACTGTTCCTATCTTAGTTCAGGCCCTCAGCCCCTTGCCGACTCCTCCATTAACCTCCTAACTGGAGTCACTGGCCCGAGACACTCTCATCCCAGTCCAACCACAGAGGATTAAAGCTTAAAATTCTTTGGTGGCTTCTCATTTCTTACTTCAGGAGGTTATAAGCTATTTTTATCAATGTGACCTTTCTCTTTAAAAAATACTCTTAGTGGCACTCCATTGAGTGAAGCACATACTCTCTGTGCCACTCTGGTCTAAGTGAACCCAGAGAGTCCAGGATCCTGCCATGCTTGGCCACCCTGCCCCTGTCTGGTGGCTCCTGAGACACTTCTATAACCTCGGCACTAAGAAAGACAGTTGAACATTCTTTATGGCATAAAGTCCAAATGATGTGAGTTGACTTACCACTGTATTGAGGTAGAATGACCACTCCTGCCATGATCACTACCTCTATTATCTTGGTGGCTGGCACTAGAATTCTGTTTAGGGGACACTAACTTTGAGAAAATGCTTATTAGGTCTTTTAGTGAGAAGGTGTGGTCCCCAAGGCATAAGCCCTGGCTGTAGTCAAGTTTTCAGAGAAGAAAAATAACCTGATCTGCCTGAAAAATGAGGAGGAATTTCTGTTTCTCCAAGGAAGGAAAGGGCAGACTAGAGAGGAGAGACAAGAGGGAGAGGGAGGGGTGATGATTCAGAGGAGGATATAAAAGGGAATGTAGCATGCAAAAAATATTTTGAAAAACAAAATCCTGGTGAGAGAGTGGCTGAAAGGGAGAATAAGATGAAAGATTTGGAGTTGTTTGCTTATGTTTTGCTATGGAGTGCATGGTGAGAAACCCTTCCATGACCCTAGTGCTTAAGTAAATTCACTTAATAAGAGCCTCATGTTGGGAAGGAAAAATAAAATAAGATAAAAACAGAGAGGGAGGCAAACCCTAAAAGACTCTTGACAAACTGAGGGTTGTTGGATGGGAGATGGGTGGGGGAATGGGGTAATTGCGTGATGGGCACTGGGGAAGGCACTTGATGTGATGAGCATTAGGTATTATATGCAACTGATGAATCACTAAATTTTACCTCTGAAACTAGTAATACATTATATGTTAACTAAATTGACTTTAAATATTTTTTTTTTTTTTAAAGAACTTCATGTTGAGTGGATTATCTTTGGAAAGTGTAAAGGCTGAGTGCTATGCCAGTGGAGGGGTAAATGAAATAGTATATACAGATATAGGAGATCAGAGTACAAAGGATCTGGGAAGATGTAAGCCCCAGACATTCACAGAAAAGGTAGGGAAGGACAGGGTGATCCCCAAGCAATAGTTCTGGGATTCTTCAAATGGATGAATTTCCAGTGCCCACAGGACCCAGTTGAAAATCATTGATGGCATGATTTTTTAATTTGCTAACCACATTCAGAATATGTCAGTGATGGAACTGAACTCTCCAACAAAAGGCTAGTTCTAAAAGGACAAGGTGCTATAGTATGCTCAGAACCCCTTAACTTTCAAGGGAGATCAGACTCACTCAGAACTAGCTCCAGTAAAAAGTTCAACATAAAGAAATGTTTATTATAATGAAGGAGAGAGTCAGGATCTTATAATACTGAAAATTTTTCAAGCAGAAACTCTTAGCCACATGGATTCTGCCTGTTGCTTCTCTTTGAGCACTCTTCTAGCTTCTGAACATTGTTTTTCCCCGTTTCCTTATTGCTACTCACATAATTGAAAATAATTACCAGGCCCAAATTTCCATGACCTTCTGGTTTCAACAGCCACAACCACTGGACTGACTTTATGTCTGTGTCATTTATTTTTTTTAAGATTTTATTTATTTATTTGAGTGAGAGAGAGCATGAGCAGGGGGGAGAGGGAGAAACAGGCTCCCCACAGAACAGGGAGCCCGATGCGGGGCTCCATCCCAGGACCCCGGGATCATGACCTGATCCAAAGGCAGATTCTTAACCGACTGAGCCACCCAGGCGCCCCAATGTCTGTGTCACTTAAATCAAATTTGACAGAGAGAGAATATAATTGGCTTGATCTGGAGTGGGGTCCACCACTAGACCAATTCACTGTGGCCTAGAGAATGCAGTCCCAACACAAACAAGGCCACTTTGGGCAGTGACAAGATTTTCTGGTAGATAAACTGAGCAAGGCAGAAACAATCTACATATGAAATAACATTATTCATAGACTTCCTCTTTTTTGATTCTGTTGGCTTGGCTGGGTATCTGCCCCTAGGTAGACACTGAGGTAGTTCCTTTGGCCTTTCTTAGTTTTCAGAGCTTGGTGGTACATGGAGAAACTGGAGACGAATGTGCAGTTATAAGTGAAGGTCTGTTCTTGGAGCCACAGTAACTTTGGGAAACTCGAGGATTTCATAACTGAGTCTCAAGTCTTCTGACAGTTTTCCCACTGAGATTTGGTGTCATTGACATCATTCTCTACAATGCAAACAGATTGTCTTCTACATAATACATGTATTCCTAAAAGGTTGTGTGCGAATCAAATTTTTATATTTGGGAGACAGGTCTAATCTCAGCTGCTTCACCTATATAATGCAGAAAATCAAATTCGATTTCAAACTCACCAGGAAGCATTATATTATTTAAAGAGCCATGTCGTGAATTTCCTCTGTGGTTGGAATACTGGTCCACTAATTGATCTGTTTTGCAAATTTGGATTTTCATCCATCAGGCTTTCTTGAAACTGCCTTAGAAAGTCAAACAGTAGCTCTGGAGAAAGTCTAAGTGCCAGGAAAATAAGAAATACTTATAAGCTGAAACGTGAAACCCAGAATTCTAGGTTCTACTCGGCAATTTAAGTAAATTACATTGATTCAAGGATGATCTTCAGTGATCTAAAGTAACGGGAGTTCTTTTTTTTTTTTTCCAAGTCCTTTGCATTTTAATAGTCTCTGCCTCTGTAAGTAACAAGCAAGCTTCTGTAAAGAACCCATTTCAAATCTCTGCCTAAAAGCTCTGCTCTTCACCTTTCAAGGAATGGAACTCATGAAATTGAGTAAACAAATTGCAGATGGCATGCCACATTCATTCAGAAAACATGCTGATTACTCAGCAAAATGGCATTTAGCACCACAAAGAAGCCAAGAACTGAGCTGCTACATCAAATCCTCAATGGAATCCAATATCCCCACCTGTGGGATGTCTAGAGATAACAGGCAATTGTGCCCAAGAATGCAATTACCAGAAGGGAAGAAAAAAGATGTACTCTCTTTCCTGAGGAATGGAATCATGAAAAGAGCCTTTCATCATGGACCAAGTATACTCAAAGCATGGTTTATCCTTGTCTTGATGCCCAGTAATGGTCTGATTCAGCACCCCCCCCCATTATATACTCACTGGGTGCAAGATGGCCTTATCATTTGCATCTAGAATAGCATCTTACTCCCCTTCCTAGGCAATCACTCAGGCTGTTGTGCCATTACTAAGTTAGAGCTACTGCAAATAAATAGGACCATATTCATTTTTTCAGAAGGGTGAGCATTTCAGAATCCCTTTCTCCTCACAACCCATTATAAAGAGTGTTGTTTCATTATAAAAATAACCTGAATGAATGAGAAATAGCAACTGAGCACCATCAAAATAAACTTGGGAGGGGGGCGGTAAAGCCTACGGTGATCAATAAAAATCGGAGCATTTTGTTCAATATCTTCATACATTTACAGACAGGTGAAAATGTTGTCCCCTGTTGACTGAGGAGGAAAGGGAGACTGTGCTTGCCTACAAGGCACATTTAGAATGCCTAAATCATCCCTATAAAATATTAATTGACCAAGTGACTTCTCCACCTAACGAAGACATGGCTTAAAGGACTGAGTCTGCCCCCTGGGCTCTCCAACATGCAGAATACCACAGGTAGCTGAGACTGCTCTTCAAGAAGTAGGCTGGGGAAACATCCACGATGACGTAGGGGAAGGAAACCTTGCTTCTACCCTCTCGGGTTCTATGACTGGGTCTAGGATTAAACTAACATAAGACAGCTCAACAAGAGAAAAGCATCCAAGTTGTAATTAATACTTTTACATGTATGAGAGCTTTTATAAGAAAAATAAAAACCCCAGGAAGGCATCAGGCCCAAAAGCTTTTTAAATAAAGAACAATAAATTGTGGGAATGTGACAAGACAAAGGGGCTTGGATCAGGGCAGTAAATTGTGGGACAGTTGGAAATATATGGGGGAAGCTAATAGAAGATAAGGATTTTTTTTAGTAGGTTTGTTTGTACAAATCCATTTCAGCATCGACTCCCAATTTCCAATGATGAGAATGTTCTCTTCCTGGCACAGGGAGGTCACCTTTCTCATGGGAAATTTTATGACCTGCTTTTAGGTAGAATAGGGGAAGATCAGAGAGCAGTTCCTGCATCTGCTGTTTCTCAAGTGCCTTCAGCTCAAAATAATCAATATGTCAAAGTGGCGTATCTTGAGGGGGCACATTCTGAAACTCTCCAATGGCAAGGGACTCTGTACATTTTGAAGAGTGACTAGCATCTATTCCCTTCAGCTCCAGAGTGGAGGCAGTCTAGGTCATCGTAAGGCAACAGGGGCATAATCAGATGCATCCTGCCTTCCCTTCCAAAAACATTTATGTTAGAAGATGATGATTTGGTCAAAAATAGTGTTGAAAGATTTCTGGAAAGATGGCGCCTTACAAGTTAGAGGAAATATTTAGCAGAAGCAAAAGCTGAAAGGACTCCATATATATATAACCCACAAAGGGCAAGGCAACCAGTAGAGATGAAGATGGAATAAAACACATGCACCCCACTTCTCTTCCCCAGCATCTGTGTGACTTGGAGCAGGTCACCTCACTTACTCTGGGACCCAGCTCTCCCACATGTAAAATGTCTTAAAAATAATTGCAGAGCTCTCCCCCTTTAGTCTACTCTCCAGGCTCTGGACCCAAAAGGGAATGAAGCCTGAGGACTCAGTTGGTGAGGTTGGGAGGCCCGGGGGAAGTATCCCACCACCGCCTGTCAACTAATAAGTAAAACATTTACCACTTGCAAATACAGAAGTACTGTCTACCTACCAAAGAGAGACCACTTGCAAGCACATATGCATTATTTAGTTGGTATGCATTTGTTTATATGTGTATGTAGATTTAATAAGTATCCAGCAGCAGCTAGATACAGAATTATATCCCTCTGTTCAGGAACATGCCTCCAAGGAGGATTCGAAAGCTGTATTTCTCCACTCCTTGCCTGGCAGGTCTCAGAAGGTCAAGGTTTTGTGTTGCCCTGGCAACAGCTGATAACATCACTACCACCTGAAGCCACCCAGGGGGCCGCTGGGCTCAGCAGCCTATAAGTGGTTATGATGTTATCCCAGTTGCTGGGGAAACGCACAACCTTGCACCAGGCAGGTGGGTAACCGTGGAGTCGATTTCCAACCATTTTGCATTTAAAAGTCCTATACTGGTAAATGCATTCATCTCTGCATAAATCCTGTGAACAATTGGGATCTTAAAGAGTTTTAGTCATGTGTTTCCTTTTTGAAAAGCTCTTAAGTGGTTCACCTTTACCACCTGAAACATAGTGCTTCTGTATGAAAAAAAAACATTTATTATTGCTCTATCTTAAATGAAATTTCCACCTACACGAAAGGATGCCAGTTACTCTTCTACCTCTCCTCCCTATTCAAGCCCGTGGGTTGTTTTTTTTTTTTTTTTTTTTTAGGTTGCTCTCTGCTGTATCTGAGGGGGGAAAAATGTCTTAAGATAATATTGGATCTTTAAAAGTAGATTCATAAAAGCAAAGAAGTCCTGTTCACCATCTGAGTCATCCTTGATTGGTTCCCTTTTAAAATGCATCCTCTGTCTTTCTTATAACCAAGGGCTTTAAAATTCAAATGTTCATGAACACCAACTTTATTAAAATTAGAGCTTGGGGAAATGGCTCGGAAAAGGGAGAAAAGAATATTACCCAACCATTTAAAAGATGCTAATTAATGAAGTTCTGAAGCCCAAGGAGGACATTTGATACAGCAAGGGTTTCTCTACCAAGGAGGAATGAAACTCATCTAAAAACAAAAAAAAACCAGAATAAAATAAAATTGAAGTAGATTAACTCAAATCTTCCCCCAGGTGCTGGAGTAGCCTCGGGAGCTCTGTTAGCTTGCAAGAACTCCAGTGTGCCTGCCCACAAGCTGAACGTATTAACATTTTCTGGTCCCACTCCAAGGCGATGTCTAAGCTACTGGGGACCTGACTCGAATCCTCAGGGAAGGCCACCTCACCCACTTGATTTGAGTCCATTGCCCGTCCTGAGGATCGGTCACATACTCAGCTGTGGAGGAAGCAGGGAAGGGGAAGAGAGAGACTACCCAGGTGGATGGCTCCATTCCGCTCTATCTCTCTTGGACAGAAGCTCCTTTCATGCTTAATTATGGGGAGGGGAACACATTCCCCCCTCTTCATTCCACACCTCTCTTACCCCATTCATCCACCGCCCTTTAGGATTTGGAGCTTATAGCAATATTTCCCCCACGTGTTATAGACATCAGTGGATCCTTTCAAAAGCCCAGAGTTAAGCTTGTATCAACATTGCCAATGGTTCCCTACCTACATTCAACGGAGTAAGTTACGTTTGATTTTATCTTTGAGTACTGCATGTTGTGGTAGCCTTGTCCTGCATTCTATAGGAATCTCTCTTTTTGTATCTCTCTGTCTCTTTCTCTGTCTCTCTCTCCAGATACTGCTGTGAGCCAAGAACTGAAAATTTCCATTGACTGAAAGATAGATTCCTTGGTTCGAAAATAAACAAATAATCCCAGCTCTATAACAGAAAATCATTTTCTGGGGCCTGATAATGATTTCCTAATCCTGAGATATCCATCAGATGATCCATGTGTTGTCTAATGAAGGTGCTGGGTTGAGAGGGGGCTGAGTCCTTTGAGGAGAAGGGGATGGTCGCCTGGGTGAAAGCTGGGGAAGGGAGAAGAAGGGACAGTAGAATGGCGCTCAATGTCAAAACTCTGAAAACAAGGTTTGGAATCACCTATGTGATAAGTCCACTGCCCTGTAAATACCCAGATGCCTCCCTGTTGAAATCCACCTTCCCTAGACCAGGGTCAGATCTATTTTGTAGCTCTGCAAGTCCAAGGGGTAGCAGAAGGGGAAGAGACATCCCCATGCCTTCGTATATGCTGTGCTGTCTTCTGGAATGTTCTTCTTCTTGCCCACTCATTTGTCCTTTGGTGATAATAAACACAACATTAATATTAAAAATAGCTAAGGTTACCTTGTGTCAGGCACCTTGCTAAGTGCTTTTTATATCTCATTCATGCTTGCCACAATCCTACGTCTTCCATTTCCTGCTCTTCATATGGCGAGTCTGGGTCTTGGAGAGGTAAAATTACTGGTGCAAGGACGTATAGGTTAGGAGCAGCAGAGAAGGGATTTATCCACCCAAAGCTTTTGTTTTCAACTACCATAAAAGATGCAGTTCAAAAGTGACCTGCTTTAGGTAGCCTTTTCCAACGTCCCCAGAAAGACTCTTCACACTCCCTTACCACCACGATTCAGAGATCTTGTATAAACTTCTCTTAGAGCACTTATTACCCTGGATTGCAATTAGTTCATGGACTATTTTAAATCTTTCCTTTTCTACTGGGATGTGTCTGCATGGAAACATCTTTACAGTCTTGACGCCTAGAAAATGACCTGGCACACACCAGTTGCTCAATAAATGTTTGCAGAAAGGAAGAATCATGTGAAGAGCTGGGGGGGGTGGGGTGCAAAAAAGCACCATCTAGGGGACCTCTGGATATAGACACCTGGATCCTTCCTTTTCAGCTGATTGAGATGAAGATTAGAACTCTCTTTTCATCAAGGGGTTCGGGGAGGTTAACCAGAGAGTCTGCATCAGGAAGAGGGCAGGGGAGCTGGCTCCGGGCTGACACCGAGACCCAGGACCATATTTACCTGCACTTTTATCCCCAAAGGTGGTGAGGTGGGCTGAGGGACCCTCTACTCCTAGGGCTGTGATTGGGTCAAGAAGGGCTATAAGATTTCACAATTTCCCTCTTAAAGATCCAGATTGCCTGGCAGGGAATCAGCAAGGGCCAAGGTGGCACAGAGCAGAAGAGAGACCTTCACTCTGCAGAGAGGCGACTCACCCTGCACCGTGCTACTGAGGACTTTTCTAGCCAGTAGAGGGGGAAGGACCTGGGAATCTTGACACTTCTCCTCATTCATCCTCCAGGTGTGGGAACCAGATACGGGAGATGGCAGACGAGGCACTCTGGGCTAGATGGAGAGCAGGGCTCTGTGGGTCCTCAGGCAGGAAGCCATTCGGGGCAGGTGGAACAGGGCAGTGTGCACCTGTCGTCTCTCTCCTGGACACCTGGACGAGGTGGGTACCGAGAGGGGCGGCTGGTACTCAGGCAATTTCCTCGCCATTAAAAGTCACACAGCCAGGCTTCGCTGATGATGACAGGGACATTTATGTACGGGTTTCTTTTAAGCATGTGTTGATTATCTGTTTGTCTCATTTTTCCTCAAAATACAACTCAACGTGAACCTGTAAATGAAAGAAAGGCTAATAGGGTACACAGGGCCGACGTGAAGGGGTGTGGGGAGGTGCAGGTGAGTAGACCCAGGAATCCCTGAACATTCCTCCTGCAAGCACTCTCTGGGGTGTCATCAGAAGGTCCTTGGAAAGGGGGAGCCCTGAGCATGCTGGGTTCCCTTATTTGAGAGTCCTTATTACTGACAAACCCCTTCTAGGGGTGAGTGGATTATAAAGGTCTTGAGAGGAAAGGGGGATGTTGTATCTCTTGTGCTGGGAACTCTGGATCCCAGAGCCCTCAGCAAAGCTGCAAACCAAAGACAGTCACTCCGAGGCTCTAACTGCAGAGCCTGGATGGGGTCACGGCAAAGTTGTCCAAAGGGAGATCTCAGGGGCAACCAGAAGTCACGGGCTCCAACTTGCACATTTGATGAGGCCGCGAGAAAATGTCCAAGCTGGATTTCCAGGAACCAAGCAAGGGTGTGCTTAGAGGATCAGCAAAGAGGGCATCACCCAAATACATAAATGACAAAAGCACAATAAATGAGAAAAATTCAGCTTCAGTGAACTTATCTAGAATCAGGTAATAAGAGAAAACGTAAGCTATTTTAACCTTAGCATTTGTGCAAGTTTGGGGTTTGGATACCTTTCATTGCACAAGGTGGGTGGTTCCTAAATACAATATTTTGGCACTTCGTGTGCCCAAGGGTCTTACCTGGGTTGTAGAGAGAGTTATCATATTCCTACAGAATCAGGCTCAGTCTGGAGAAGCCAGAGTGAGGGCAGGTAATTTTTTTAAAAGAGGTGACTCTTCAGAGAAGTTTTTCTAGGTTATACAACATGGAAAACACATATGAATATATCTCAACATAACACAGGCTGAATTCCTAAACTAAAATGTCTACTTTGTCACTTACTACCAAAGCACCCTTGAGCAAGTTACTTGATCCAATATCTGCTCAATAGTGTAAAAAAAAAAAAAATGCACCTATGCATTTGTTGTGAAATGAAATAAATTAGAATAGGAAAAAAATCCTCTGCAAACTGTCAAATGACATAAGCATATTAAACAATATACAGAAAAGGAAGCAAGAAGAAGAAAGAAAGGGGCAGTAAGGAGAAGCTAGTTTTCATCTGAGAGTGTGTGATATGGTAGATTTTTTTTTCCCCAGGGGACCAGAGGAAGCTGAATTGCAGAAATCAGGTGGAATACATTTATTGTAGTCAGCGATGGATTTAATTATATAGACTTTATTATACTTGTGCATAATAAGTACAATATAACTGCACTGTGATGGAATGATGTCAGTGCCAACCCAAAGGCTGCCATTGTCTTTGACACTTAAAGTAGTCAGATTTTACCTATAGAAAAATGTTTCAGGAAAAAGGGGAATGCTTGGGT
This sequence comes from Phoca vitulina, assembly GCF_004348235.1. NCBI lineage: Eukaryota > Metazoa > Chordata > Mammalia > Carnivora > Phocidae > Phoca > Phoca vitulina. The sequence continues at coordinate 7,886,386 of NW_022589768.1, read as the reverse complement.
CCACATGATGTGATTTGGTCATCTGGATGGGCTGGCCCATGGGGTTCCACAGGGAAACATGGATGGATGGATAGATGGATGGATGAGGAGTGGATGGAATATGGAGGGAAGGAGGCAGGGAAAGCGGGAAGGAAGGAAGGAAGGAAGGAAGGAAGGAAGGAAGGAAGGAAGGAAGGAAGGGGAAGAAAGAGAGAGAGAGGCAGATGGTAGATGAATACCTTCCAGTGCTCTAATGGCCCCATTTGCTTGAGAGCTTTTCATAGAAGAAGGGGCTCACATTTGTAAAAGTGCAAGATCCTCTTAATGCATCATCTCTATTACCTTTATCACAAACCAAGAAAAAGTTGTTACTTACTTTACAAAGACCAAAAGTGACATCAAGGGATGGGTAAACAGTGTGTCCAAAATCACATGAGCTCTTGGCAAGGTTGAGCTTTGCACCTAGGAGTTAAATCTACAAGTCTTCCCCCTTGATGTGCTTCTTCATAATTGCCTAAAAGTGGGAGGAGAGGCAGACTTGGCAAACTTAGTTAATATTTTTCAAGTCCCCACAGTGCTGGGCATGAAAAGTAGGTGTCAGGGAAGAAGAGGAAAAACCACTGGAAATGGGACAGTTCCTATTTATACTCATCATCTCAGCAAAAATATTAATGAGATGCATCTTCAGCCTCAAAGTATCCTGGCTGGGACTTTAAGTAGAAACCTCTGTTTATGAGCTCAACAGTTTATAATTTGACTAGGATGCATAGTCGATATTCCTAATTTGTGTTTTCAGCTATGTCCTTCTCCTAAGTTATCGACTTAGGTAGGGTCCTAAGTTAAAGTGGGTGCATCCTATCAAAAAGGTGGCTTCCTAAGAATTTGTCAGTTTACATATCCTTCCCAAGCTCACCAAGTCCCCTCCTACCCACTCACACTTTCTCATATAATAGTGACAAGGGAAGAAAATAGTGAAATAACCCCAAAACGAGGAAGACAGATGATCTGGATTTTACATTTTAGCTTAAAGCCTCCCATCTGCGCCCTGTCCACTGCCAAGGCTGCCCAACTGGCCTGCCTGGGTCTTCCTCCTCTTCCCGACCATCAGACTTCCTTGTGCACAAAGTATCACTCACTAGGTTCCATTTTTTTTTCCAAAAGCCTTTTGCATCTCCTCATTGCTTATAGTGAAAACAGCAATTCCCCAGCATGAGCTCTACAATATTCATGATGTAATAGGAGGATAAGTGTAAGGAGAATCTGCTCATGTACTAAGCGACTGGGGGAGTCTGCCTAAGGTCTTTACCCCCCCAAGGTCTGTTTCCCTTTGTCTAAATATGATGTTAGAATAAATGGATCCTAAGAAGTTTCTCGATTCTAAGACGTGGTTCAGAATGTGCCCTACTTCTTGGCTTCTTTGATCTAAATAGAAGTTGTTTTCCTTTTATGCCACAGAGTGTTGGTGAAAATCCCTACTGGGTGCTTCTGCTCAGGCTGTTTCCCCAGGGGAATGCTCTCTTCCTGTACTTTCTTCTCCTCTGCTTCAAAATGAACTCAGCACCTAGATCTGATTCAGCTCATCTGAGAATGTGAGCCAATGCCAACCTCCACCTGCCTAAAACCCTCGTGTGTCCGTGTCGGCCCCAACAGATGTGGGAGCTTCCTCTGCCCCTAATTTAGACTTAAGATTGCTGTCCCAAAAGTGGGTTCCCTTCCATTTATCTCTTACTCCATATTTCTTAGCTGATCTTTCCACTGTGATCTTGCCATGACCGCATTCCTAGCGCTGCCTCTCCCATGAGTTTTGCTCATCAATCCAACAGTGTTTTTTTACATCTACCTGGGTATCGAAGAGATGCATCCAACTTACATGACTCCCCACACCTGCTCTTCCTTGAGACTCCTCCAAACCTGTAAATGGCGCCATTGCTTACCTAATGGCTCAGCCCCCCAACTTCCTCTTTCCCTCATCCCTGGCATCTAATCCACAAGCAAATTCCATTGGCGATACCTCAAAAATATATCGCAAAAGTAGTCACTTCCCACCGTCTCCACTGCTAACCACCTGAAGCCAAAACACCACAATCTCTCACCTGGACAGTTGGTTGCCTGAGTCTGTCTCATCTTGCTACAGTGCAATTTCCACATAACACTAACAGGTGGCCTTCAAATTTTGAGCTTGGTCCACAAAGGTTCTATGAGCCCTACAAGGCCTGTGCCTGGCTGTTTCTCCCACTGATGCCTTCTCTTGAAACCTGCTCCTCAACCACAGCAAGCACATTCCTGCCTCAGGGCCTTTGCATTTGCTGTTCATGCCGCTCACATTGCTGCCCCCTACCTCAGTTGTTTGTATATTTAGCTCTGTCTACCACTCCAGTGATAGTCAACTGTCACCTCCCGAAGACCACTTCCCTTATGGCTTAATTGGAAGTGCTCTCAACCTCTTCCTGTATCTCTTGACCATGTCACCCTGTTTTGTTTCCTTTATGAACTTAGTAATATATCCGTTTTTGTTGCTGTTCCTTATTTAATTTTTTTCTCTTTCCTCTAAAGCAAGTCCTATGAAGACAAGTACCTACCCTGTCACATTCGTCGTTGTATTTCCAGTGTTTACCAGAGCACTTGGCACCTAGCAGGCATTGAAGTAAGTATTGAATAAATAAATGAATGACAAGTGAAGGGGCCACACGGGAATCGGCCCAAGCTATAACAAAACTTGTCTGTCCATGGAGTCTTGCCTGACCGCGGGCCCCGAGCAGTATAATCACATCGAAAATTCCCTACGTAGCTTCTCTTTGTGCCTCTTACAAGGTATTTGTCTTGGTTACTGGGCTACTCTCTTAACTCACCCTTCTTCAGTGTGTTTTGGGAGGCGGGGGCTGGACTCTGAAAACCCCATCTCATCTTTGCCCGCGGCTCCTTGCCGAGGTCTGCCAGTAGGGGGCGCCAGAGGGCGAGCGGGAGGCGGGACTGCTTTCTTCCGACGGCTTCCAGACCCTCCCACCTTCCGGCCAGGTGTGGCTTCGCCCCCTGACGTTAGCACAGGACTGCGCTTTCCGTACCTGCACCCACCTGCACACACTGGGCCCACCTCCGTGTGTCTGCTTCTCAGAGGTCTGAGTCTCGGCTCCTCCCGGGTTGGCTCTGACTTCCTCAGCACCTGTGTCTGGTGGGCCACCTGTCCCCTCAGAGACCTGGGTCCCTCCCCGCAGGCCCCTCCTCCAGCTCCTGGGTGCTAACAGCCCCCTTCCTCTTTCCTCTTGTTTCCCCAGCCTCGGGGGCTGGTCTTGCTTCCTGAAGTTAGTATCTCTGTGTATCGGCCACTTCGGCCTTTTACCTAAATCCAAGACCCGTCTCACTAAATCCTTGCAATTATTTCTGATTGTTAAAGTAACTGGGGTGGTTTTTATTGCCCTGACTGGATACTGGCTGGCAGAGGAATGTACAGTTCGACACCTTGTACCATTTCTGTTCTCTGATCTCAGAGCATGTTTGCTTGGGTCCTAAGGACTGGGATCTTGTTTAGAGTAGGAATCACCCCTCACTTAGCCCTGTGCCTTCCTCCGCGGTGCCTCCCACATTGCAAACAGGCAATGCATGTCTGATAACTGACCGATGGTAGTTTCCGAGGTAAATGGGGTCATCCTTCTGTTTTTAGAAGTAGCGTTTTTAAACCTTTCTGGGGAGACGCTATCTTAATCATCAAGCTCTCCAGGATAGGAAATTCTGCAAATGTTTATTCTAATTGTAAAATGTCTGCTTGTAAACCATGCATGCCAGAGCATCTTCGCTCTCTGGAAGTCCTTCCCACATCTACCTGGCAGTAGGGACTTACACAAAGGGGAAATGCTTGGATCTGAGAAAAATGTTGATCTAGGAAATAGGGGATGAAATGCGTTCCCCAAACAGGTTCCTGCTATTTTCCAAATAACCCAATTATTTCACCGATCTCCAGTTTAGTTCTCTCTTTCTCTTCTCCTCTACCCCAGTTTTTTGTGTGTGTGGCAAGAAGGACTGTTTGTTTAGTAGGTGTGAAAGCTTCCTCGTAAATACACCTGGCTGGCATCAGCTCTCCCTGCCAAAATTAAAGGTGTATTAATTTGTTTTTTAAAGATGTAATATTTTGGGACTATGTGGTATGCCATGCCTGCCTCCCTTCGCAATGAAGAGCTAGGGTCTCTTGGGCCTGGCACTCAAGCAAGGAGTGGCTTAGGAGCACCAGCAGGTAGAGCCCAATGCCACAGCTCCTCTCTGCTGTGCTTGTGGTCCAGCCCAGTGGCTAGATCATTGCCTTCCTCTTCCCCGTTAGCCCTTAGTTTTATGCTCCATATAGTGGCGCCCCGCCCTGACCTGAAGACTTCTTGCTCCGCTGGATCCCTGAACCCCTACAAGTCATTATAATCCCCCTACTTGGGGATTGGATGGCATCCCCTTCAGCCCATGTCCATTCTCTCCCCTCCACCACCCCCAGACTGGCCTCCACACTCCCATGCTCATTCCTGTCTCCTTGGACTGGAGTTCTCTATGACACTTTGAAAGCTGACACATGGACAGCTGGCTACTTCCCTTCTGCCTGGTGTGTTCCCGGGGCCTTGGTTCTCTCTCTGGCTCTGACCTCCTCACTTCCCTCGTCTCCTGAGGTCTCTGTATGTCCGACTGCCAGGCCCAGGTCAGCAGCAACGTTAGAGGTCGTCACACTAATTAGAGGGAACTCCTCTGTCTCTGCTACCTCATTTCGAATGTTGGATGCTTCGAATGGCCTGGCTGATGGAAATGTACTAGTAGCCACTTCCTCCAAAGAATTTTAGGCTCACGATTTTGTTTAGCAGTGATTAGCTATTTGCTCCCCCAGATTTCATTTTCAGTCAAATAGTGGACTCATTCTGACTTCAAAGTAACAGAGCTGATTTCCATGTACGATGTATGCAATTGATCTTCTTACTTCATCATTACATGGTTTTTTTTTTCTTTAAGTTTTTACTTAAATTCCAGTTAGCGCACAGTATAATATTAGTTTCATGTGTACACTATAGTGATTCAACACTTCCATACATCACACGGTGCTCCTCACAGCAGGTGCCCTCCTTCATCCCCGTCCCCCATGCCCCGATCCCCCTCCTCCCACACCCCTCCCCTCTGGTAACCAGCAATTTGTTCTCTATCGTGAAGAGTCTGTTTCTTGCTTTGCCTCTCTGTCTTTCTCGCTTTTTTTTCCCCATTTGCTCATTTGTTTTGTTTCTTAAATTCCACATATGAGTGAAATCATATGATATTTGTCTTTCTCTGACTGGCTTGTTTTGCTTAGCATCATACTCTCTAGCTCCATCCCTGTCATTGCAAATGGCAAGACTTCATTCGTTTTATGTCTGAGTAATACTCCATTGTGTGTGTGTGTGTTTGTTGTATCATCTTCTGTGGACTGATAACTGACTGACTGTAGTTTCAGAGGTAAATGGGGTCATCCTTCTGTCTTTAGAAGTAGCACTTAAACCTTTCTGGAGAGAAGCTATCTTAATCTTCAAGCCCATTTTTTATCCATTCATCAGTCGATGGACACTTAGGCTGTTTCCATGATTTGGCTACTGTAGATAATGCTGCTATAAACATCAGGGTGCATGTATCCCTTAAAATTAGTATTTTTGTATTCTTTGGGCAAATACTCAGTAGTGCAATTGCTGGAATATAACAAAGGATTCTTCTTTTCCAGGTTGTAGTGTCTTGTTATAGGGCCACCACTTGTGGGTGTTTTCCAAGAACAATAATGATAAGGTTAACATTTGAGTCATTATGTGTTAAGCACAATTTTTAGTGCTATTCACATATTAACTCATATAATTCTCAAAAAAGAATCCCAGGGAATAGGTTTTATTATTTTCTCCATTTAACACATAAGGAAAGTGAAATGCAAAGCTTAAGCAACTTGCCTAAGCTTACTAGTTAAGTAGTAAAGCTGGTAAATGACCCCAGGTACTCCCAAGTCCAGACCTCAAGCTCTTGAGCACTATCATATGCTATTTCTGGAGGTGGGGGCAATTCCTGTCCATTCCTTTTTCTGTCTTTATTTCCAGCAGGTTCCACAGAGCAGAATGACAAGCCTCAGTCTGATATCCTTACAGCATGGTCAAGTGAGAGGTTCCAGAATCTTCCAGACTTGGACTACAGTCTAACTCTCTCATATGCAAGCTGTGTGACTCAGATAAATTACTTAACCTCTCTGATCCATAATTTTCTCTTAGTTTTCTGTTGCTTTTTTTCTTTTCTCTGACATCACTTCTGACACCAAATAAGTGCCCTACTCTTACATTCCATTCTGACACTAACTACTTGGTGTTAGCGCAGATCTCACAAGTCAAGGGCTCAGTCCCACAAGACTGCTCCTACTTCAGATGTGGGTTGCAAGTCCTGGGGCAAACCTGTATTTCTGATGAACCAGCTGTAAGTCCAGTTTCTACTTCCCCCACCTAGGTTCAATAATTCACTAGAACAGTTCACAGAACTCAGGAAAACGCTTTACTTATGTTTACTAGCTAGTTATAAAAGATCCAACTCAGAAACAGCCAAATGGAAGAGATGCATAGAACAAGATTTGTTGAGCTCAGAGCTTCCATGACCCTTCTCTGGGACTGTCACCTTCCCAGCACCTCAATGTGTTCACCAACCCAGATCTCCAAATACTATCTTTACATGGAGTTTCCATTACATAGGCATGGTTGATTGAATCACTGGCCACTGGTGACTGACCTCAATCACCAGCCCCCACCCCTCCCCAGATGTCGAGGGTGGGCTAAAATTTCCAACTCTCTCACCATGGCTTGGTCTTTCTAGTGACCAGCCCCATCCTGAAACTCTCTAGAGGCCCCAGCCATGAGCCATCTCATTAACATACATACCAAAGGCACCATTCTGGAAATTCCAAGCTGTAGGACCTAGGTACCAAGAGCCCAATCTGTATTCTTTATTATAGCACAATTGCAAAAGGGACAAAAGAACATCTATGTCACGGGTTTAAATTAGATAGACTGATATAAAACTGATGCAATTAGTACATTGAAAGCCTTAAAACAAATGAGAGTTACTCCTATTTTTCCTCAAGCGGTCCCAAGGGCTGTTCCTTGCATCACTTTCCTTGTTATAAGTCATACCAGGCACAGGACATGTACCAGCAACTTATCTGAGAATCTCTAGTACATGTAACATGACATGTTCAAATGGACTATGAGTCCCTGTCAGAGGTGGTATGTGTCTCAACCATGACATACAACAAAATAATGGTGAGCACTTACTGCATGCAGCCCACTTTATTAGTCCATGGAAGCATCCAGAGGTTAATAATCAAAGGTGTTTTGTTGGTGACTCTTTCTCCATCACCCATATAGCTAGTTGCAATGGACTGAATACCTGTGTCTCCCTCCCCCAATTCATATGTTCAAATCCTAACCCCCAATGTAATGGTTTTAGGAGGTGGGGACTGTGGGAGGTGATTATGTCAGAAGGCTGGAACCTCCATCAGTAGTAGTGGTGCCCTTATAAATGACCTCTAGGGCACTCCCTGGCCGTCTTTCCACCACGTGATGACACAATGAGAATCAGCAGTCCGCACATCAGAAGAAGGTCATCACCAGAACTGAACCACACTGGCATCTTGATCTCAGACTTCCAGCCTCCAGAGCTATAAGAAGTACATGTTTGTGGTTTGTAAGCCACACTCTCTATGGTACTTGTTATAGCAGCCTCAAGGGACTCATCAGTCTAATTTGCCTCCACATTCTCTTTAAAGCACATCCCCATCATTCATGATCATACTTTTATCCCTAATGCTGTCCACGCCCTGTCCTCTGTCTGGTGAAATGCCCACTGCTGCTGAGTGCCAGTCCCAATGCCACTTCCCCCATCTGGTCCACCTCCCGAGGACACCCCCTCCACAGGCCTGCTCCTTGCTGTCTGCATCATAGTGCAGCACCCTCATCCCCCGTGGCATCCGCTGTTTGAGGATTCCTGTGCAAGCCTTAGAGAGCTTCTGGATGGAAAATTCCAAAAAGGCAAATGTATCACCCTGTGCATCTCCCAAATAACCCGGCGTTCTACAGAAAATGAACTGGGAACGGAGGTGCATAGAATGAACTCGATTCAAATCTAATCAAGTGCAACAAGCTATAACTATGAACACCTTCTGTGGACTTAGCGCCCACCACTCCCCCACACACCCCTGCCAATTCCAGAGTCAGTGTTGACTGGAACAGGCTTTCTGGAAGCACTTCACCCTTCCAATAGTTTAGGTCTGGCTGCTGAGCTCCATCACTAAGATCAAAGCAGGTGTTTAAAAAAATTCCTTAACCTTGAAAATTAAAATTGCAATAAAAAGTTTGCTTGGCTGTAATCATCAAGACAGTATGGTACTGGCACAAAAACAGGCACATAGATCAATGGAACAGAATAGAGAGCCCAGAAATGGACCCTCAACTCTATGGTCAACTAATCTTCGCCAAAGCAGGAAAGAAAGTCCAATGGAAAAAAGACAGTCTCTTCAACAAATGGTGTTGGGAAAACTGGATAGCCACATGCAGAAGAATGAAACTGGACCATTTCCTTACACCACACACAAAAATAGACTCAAAATGGATGAAAGACCTAAATGTGAGATAGGAATCCATCAAAATCCTAAAGGAGAACACAGGCAGCAACCTCTTCGACCTCAGCTGCTGCAACTTCTTCCTAGAAACATCGCCAAAGGCAAGGGAAGCAAGGGCAAAAATGAACTATTGGGACTTCATCAAGATAAAAAGCTTTTGCACAGCAAAAGAAACAGTCAACAAAACCAAAAGACAACCGACAGAATGGGAGAAGATACTTGCAAATGACATATCAGATAAAGGGCTAGTATCCAAAATCTATAAAGAACTTATCAAACTCAACACCCAAAGAACAAATGATCCAATCAATAAATGGGCAGAAGACATGAACAGACATTTCTGCAAAGACATCCAAATGACCAACAGACACATGAAAAAGTGCTCAACATCACTCAGCATTAGGGAAATCCAAATCAAAACCTCAATGAGATACCACCTCACACCAGTCAGAATGGCTAAAACGAACAAGTCAGGAAACGACAGATGTTGGCAAGGATGCAGAGAAAGGGAAACCCTCCTACACTGTTGGTGGGAATGCAAACTGGTGCAGCCACTCCAGAAAACAGTATGGAGGTTCCTCAAAAAGTTGAAATAGAGCTACCCTACAACCCAGCAATTACACTACTGGATATTTACCCCAAAGATACAAATGTAGGGATCCAAAGGGGTACGTGCAACCCAATGTTTATAGCAGCAATGTCCACAATAGCCAAACTATAGAAAGAGCCAAGATGTCCATCAACAGATGAATGGATAAAGAAGCTGTGGTATAAATATCAATGGAATATGATGCAGCCATCAAAAAAACAAAATCTTGCCATTTGCAACGACGTGGATGGAACTAGAGGGTATTATGCTAAGCGAAATAAGTCAATCAGAGAAAGACAAGTTTCATGTGATCTCACTGATATGAGCAATTTGAGAAACAAAACAGAGGACCATAGGGGAAGGGAGGAAAAAATGAAACAAGATGAAACCAGAGAGGGAGACAAACCATAAGAGACTCTCAATCTCAGAAAACAAACTGAGGGTTGCTGGAGTGGTGGGGGGTAGGAGGGATGAGAGGTGATGGACATTGGGGAGGGTGTGGGCTATGGTGAGTGCTGTGAATTGTGTAAGACTGATGAATCACAGACCTGTACCTCTGAAACAAATAATACATTTATGTTAAAAAAAGAAGAAGAAGAAGAAGATAGTAGGAAGGGGAAAATGAAGGGGGGGAAATCAGAGGGGGAGAGGAACCATGAGAGACTATGGATTTTGAGAAACAAACTGAGGGTTTTAGAGGGGAGGGCAGTGGGGGGATGGGTTAGCCTGGCAATGGGTATTAAGGAGGGCACACACTGCATGGAGCACTGGGTGTTATACACAAACAATAAATCATGGAACACTACATAAAAAAAAAAGTTTGGTTGTAAGCAGGGTAAATAATATTGGATTGTCTCTGAGGAAAAGACAATTGGACCATCTTGGATTCATCCCTCTGGTACCCTGAGTATTCTGTATTCAGCTTGTCCTTTCCCCTTCCTGTCTTTCTCTCTGTTCCACTGGGTCTCTCTACCTCTCTGTCTTTCTCTTTCTCTTTCTTTCTCTGTTTTCCTGACTCTGTCTCTCATCTCCCTCCTCTCCCACAATGCTGAATGAAAAGTAGCAAACCCTTGATCTCCGACGCTTTCTTTTCCTAGACTCTGTCAATTCTCTAGAGACATCCTTCCTTCCGTGATGCTAAGATACCTGATTGGAGTCCAGGTTTCTTTTCCATGGATCAAGTTCAAGCTGGGCCTCTACACAGGTGATACCTCGGCCTGCTTGATTGGACCTGGGTGTTTCCCAAATTTCCATAGCCACACAAACGTGCAGACCGTTTTCAGAGAGCTTAATTCAACAGATGGTTAATCTCATTTTTTTGTGTTGATTTTTCCTAGTTCCTCTCACAGAGGGTAATTTATTTCTAAGCTCCAGGAGCACTTACTATAACCTCTTCTTTGTTGACTATCATAATAATAACAACCATCATTTATTGGATGCTTATTATGCATCAATCACTGTGTTAAGGGCTTTATGTAAGTTCACTGATTTAATTTCCACAATAACCCCATGAGATGTGGGTTTTGTTTGTTCGTTAATTTTTTAAAATAGATTTTGCCTTGCTTGAAAGATGAGGAAACCAATACTGAGAGAAGTTGGTGAAATTTCCAAAGACCGTATTAAGAGCTTGACTCTTAACAATGTCCCTTTCTGCCACTGTCCTTTTAAGCATATCGGACTAGATAGCTCCTGCCCCAAAGGTCAGTCCTGCAGCCAGGGTGCAACCTTGTTCTCACCCACAGTCCCACCCATTCTCAGCTGCTTCCCATTCACCATTGTCCCGGGACAGGTAAGCGTCACACCTCCAGACACTGGTCAGGCTATAACAGAGTTTGTGCACAAAGAGACACACATCTTTGTAATACATCTTTGATTCGGTTCCAACCAAGTGATACAGACGATGCAGTTGAAAAAAGTATCGAGAATGTTGAGACAATGAAAGGCTGTGGCATTCAATGCCATGGTCATGTAGGAGATGGTTTCTGAAGAAAAAGTATAACTCACACAGAGAAGAGTTTGAAAGACCCCTCAGGTAGGAAATGGCTGGATCCAATTTGGGAGCCAGAAATACCTCCACCACCTTTGGGGACACTGTGAGAACAGTGGTTCCATAGAAGAATCAGGCGTAGATACTATTTGAAGAATGTGGTATCCAATTATGAAGGTATATGAAATGTCGAGACAAGAAATCTGAGCACAGTGTCCGTGTTCAGAAGTTCATGTCCCACCAATAGAATTTTCACATGTAAAAGGTCCATAGGTTAAACCATGTTCCTTTAACTAGAAGAAAGTAGGAAGGCTCAGCCATGGTTTAGAGTTCATCTAATGTCCCCTAGAGACCATTCCTGCAAGGCAAAGAGAACGACAGTTGCTTTCCTGAAAGTTTCCTGAGATGTACAAATTATAGTCATATTATCTTATTCAAAAATAGTATATTCAATTTTCTAAGCCTGAGGCAGAATTCACCAGCATGTGGATTCTGTTTAAACTCATTGCCATTACCATGCACAAACCAATTGATCATTTCTTATTTTGTCAATCATGACACTTTAGTAGCAAATACCCTGGGATCAGCAACTTAATTTATCTTTAAATTACACAGCAAACTACATACATACATAAAGGTAAAGGACATATCTCCAACGTTGGTGATTACACATGGTTCCTTGCTACTGCCAAAGTGACCTTTCTAGCAGGCAGTGAATTAACCATGTCCCTCCCCAGTTAAAAAATCCTCCAGTGAGTCTCCACAGATGTAAGGGAAGCTCTACAACTTGACACTCACTGCTTTCTATATCTGGACACAATAGACCTTGAACCTAGAAGCCAGTCCTCTTCACTCCTTGCAATCCATCCCATCTGTATAGATCTGCACATGCCTTAGCTTCTGCCTGGAAATACCCTCTCCTCAAAATGTTTGGCAGTGTTTCAAAAGGAATTTAGTCATTTATTTCACATGTATTTCCTTTTAGTACTTTATTACATTTATTAAGCCATTATTCTTATTATTAATTATTTAGTATTCTTATTTTGTCTAGCACCGGGTTTGTCTAAGCCTCAAAAGAGTGTGTGAAGGCAGATATTATGAGTACCCCCCCCTTTTACATAAGAGAAATTGAGGACCAAAAATCTTAAGCTGTCTTCCCAAGGGCAAAATCCACAAGGTTCAGAATTAGGATTTGAGCCCTGGTATCTGCGTGTGCCCTGAATTTCTAAAACGTACTACCTACTGTGCAAGCAAGGGAGACCCCTGGGAGGGGGGTCGAGTATAAAACACAAACACAATCCTGTTGCAGAGTGCAGACTCCACCACTGCCTGGGGGCCTGTAATAAAGAATAACATATGTCCAGGAAGATGAGTCCAGAGAAACTCTCTCCCCAGGGAAGGAGTGGTTGTATTTTCTCACCTGAAAATTCCCTTCTCAGAGGTGTCTGTAGCCAATGCTTTTTTTTCAGTGGATTCTGCTCCAAATGCAGGCTTTGAAGGCCACTGAATATTTGGCCCACTACCTGATCTGAGGCAGGCTCATAGATTTTTCTTTCCTCTTTCCTGTCTCCTGGGAATAGCTCTATTCACACACTAGTATGCCTCATCTCTTCTTGCCTCAGTGTTTTAAATGGGATGTCAATATCACTGCACAGAGGCTCACAGGTTACCAGGGAACTGGCAATCCCATCTGTAATAGGCCCTTTACACTGAGGACACTGAATAGCTAAGGTGTAATGTACCAGAGGAAAAAGAAATGAAGCTTCGAGGGAAATCATTGTTTAAAGCAGCATATCCCAACCTGTGCCCCCACAGAATGCAGTCCTGTGAGATGCTCTGTGATAAAATGTTGGCAAACCATAGGTTTTGTAAATTTTGCAAATGCTGTTTACTACATCCTTATCTTAGAGATTCACATTCTACACTAGAAGATTAAAGGCTCTGAGAAGTCCTGCAAGATGGACTTTAACCCAAACTTCTGAATTCATTTGGACACAGAACATCTCTTCAAGCCTCCCCTTTGATTTGTATAAGATCTGTTAATAGCTCACAGAATTAGCATTCCATGAATCACAGTTTGGGGAGCACTGATTTAAAGCACCTACTTTACTAAATGGAATTTAAATAAAAACTTTTAAAAAAAGCACAGACTTTAATTGCCTACTTTTAGACTGTCAGCTAATATCTAAAATTGTACCACTGGGAGGAAGGAAAAGTTCAATTCACAAGTCTTTTGTGTTCATAAATTGGTTATCAGAAGAGCTGGCTTTGTCTTTCCTTTTCAATCTTTTCTTACATTGCCTCCAAGCAGCTACCAGCACTAACAGCCCTGGAACAGGAAGGAGTGATTGTGCCCCAAGGACAGCTCTGGCTGCCATCTTTCTTTTTAGAAGAAGGTTTCCTCATTGATGCCTCTCGACTATGTCCCTTCTTTCCACTAGTTTAGTTCAAATCATCTCACCAGGCCTGTTGCGGTAGTGACTTAACTAGTTTACCTGCTCTCAGTTTCACCCTGCGCCCATCCAAATGGAATGCACATCACCGACCAATCTGTTTTCCTAAAGCACCACTTTGATCAAAGATGCCAACAAGGTTCTCTTTCTGTTCTACCATTTTCTGTTTATTGCCCTGATAACTATATTTCCTTCTCGTGGTTACAATGTAACTGCTGCCACTCCAGGCATCCCCAGTGTTAAAGAAAAGGCTGTTTCCTCCATGTTATTCGTTGAAATGTAGACCTTCAAAATTCTTCTGTTGAAATCCTCACCCCCAGTACCTCATAGTGTGAGCTTATTTGGAGATAAGATTGTTACAGAGGTAATAAAGTTAAACTGAGTTCATTCAATTGAGTCCTAATCCAGTACGACTGATGTCCTTACAAAAAAGGAGAAATTTGGACGCCAAGACACATACAAAGGGAGAACATAAAGATGGCCATCTAAAGCTGAGATAAGCTTGGAACAGATCCTTCACAGCCCTCAGGAGGAAGCACCCTGCTGGGACCTTGATTTCATAGTTCTAAACCCCAGAACTGCAAAACAATACATTTCTGTTGTTTAAGCCATTTGGTTTGTGGTACTTTGTTACAGCAGTCCTAACAAACCTATACACTTCTTCTTATTATTAGTTTGGAAAATGTACTCCAGAAGTCCTCTAGAAGCTTTTCCCCTATTGCTCATGATTAAATCATGAGTCTATGCTGAAATCAGCTGGTGGAAGGGGAAATGAAATTATATGATTTGATTAAACAAATTATTATCCATCCCTGGGACTAGGAAAAAGAGTCATCTTCTTTTAAGCATATGGGAGGGTGAACCCCTGAAAAAGAAAAAAAATCTGAGCTGTGTCAACATGACCCAAGACAGACGGCTGGCTACTAAAGAGGTAATTACATCCACCAGGTGTCAGGGACTGTACAAAACACTGGGACTTCAGAGATAAATGAAAAACGATCCCTGTTCTCAGGGTCTTCTGAAAATAACACTGAGATTAAGAAGAAACCAAAACAGCAAGTAAAGAACTAGAATAAATATGTACAATGGAAGCCAATGGGAGAGAGTTCCAGGAAGGAGAGAAATTCACAAGTGTAACACAGAGATCACATGTGAGGAGGACTCAGAAGAAAACATTAGATCTGGCAAGTAAGGCTTCCAGGTGATTTTTTTTTTTAAGAATAATTTCAATGGAGATTTGATGCAAGACCAAACACACTCTTCAATAGACTGGCAAGCCAGGGGGAGGTAAGGCACTAAAGCAGCTTTGTTGGGAGTCATCCTGACCTGTAAGTTGCAGGTCACTTTGCAATAACATATGGTGAGCAAAATGCCCAAAGAAGAACCCGCACTCGATGTTGCTAGTTCCATCCCGGCTGCTGTTGAGGTTTGCAAAACAGGAGATGCGTTACAAGATTTATGGGGTAAAGAAAGGGACTCAGTGGAAGGGGATTATGGATAATATATTTCAGGTCCCATCCCGAAGAAGGAAAATTTTACTATGAATTCACACCATTAGGGGCAAGTGCTTCTTTCCTATTCCTTGCATTTCTTTCCTTATGAAGGGAACTCGGTGAGCGCCATAGCCCTGGGCTCCTGCCACTTCTTTCTTTATTCCACTTAGCAGAGGCAGAGTGCATTACCTGCAAAGCCATGGTTGCTTCATCAGGACTTCCTTTTCCTTTTCAGAACATGCCAATCCATGGAAAGCAAGACTTTCCCAGTGTCCTGTGTAGGTTTTTGTCATATGCAGGGCATGCTGTGCTTCGGGATTGCCCGTGACTCGGTAGATAAATCTTTCTGCTGTGGGTGTTAGAGTTATAGGCTGATTTAACTCTCATATTAAACTGTGTCTTCTGACTTAGTCATTACTGATAACGGAGTGATGATGCGCCCCCATCTGTCTTATGCCTTGCTTTATTTCATTTTTTCAAAATTAAGGTAGGGACATAAGGCTCTTTTTAATGGGCTCTCTCATCCCCATGACCACACACATAGCCAAAGAAATTGAGCTTCCCTCTGGAAACCATCATCTATAAGGAATGGTTCAGACAGCAATCCAATTATCAGAGCAAAACATCTAACATTGCTTTTCTCATCCCATAAAATGGTAAAAATGTTCTGGAAATTCCACAGTTCATGAAAAACACTTGATACCATATGGACAATTTCTCTACCCTTCTAGCCCTCTTCCTTATTAAACCTAAACCACAGGGGTGTCTGGGTGATTCAGCTGATAAACATCGGGCTTTGATTTCAGCTCAGGTCATGATCTCAGAGTCATGAGATCGAGCCCTGCATTGGGCACCACACTGGGCATGGAGCTTGCTCCAGAATCTCTCTCTCCCTCTGTCCCTCAGTCCCGCTTGCTTTTGCTCTTTCTCTGTCTCTCTCTCAATACATTAATTAATTAATTAAAAAATAAACTTAAACCACAAATTTATAATGCAGATAGTTATCCCTGTGCTTCTCATGAATGACTATTGAAGCAGTAATTCTTATAAAGTTTTTACAAAATCAATTTACTTACCAATGGGTAGTACCAATTCTTTTTATCTGCAAAAACCTTTTCCAATACCTCAAATATGAGCAGGGGTTTTGGTTGTCTTAAACATAACAATAATCGTTAAAGATCAACTAGATGGAGTGAGAGAGAGAGACAGAGGAGATAAATACATTAATGGTTTCAGACTCCCTGAAAAAAAAAAAGGCAGATGGACTTGAGTGTCCTCAAGCTATGTTCTCATGAAATCATAAATATATATTCTTTCCAAGAACTCAACTCACTTAAGCTGGATTCTACTGTGTAGGCATTTACAAAATTCACAGGCATCACTGCATGAGCATTTCCCAAATTCTAGGCTTACCTCCAGCTTGTCCATCCTCATTACAGGCATTAATATCACTGCTGCAGCTGGATCCTACACGAGTTCCCAAGACCAGTGGTTTTTCTAGGAAATATAGACGAGCCCTAACAATGACTGAACCAAGACTGTTCAGATAACCTCAGCCCCCAGACCCATCTCCAGAGAAAGGAGCCCACTGCATTAAGCACATCAACACCCCCCACTGAGCACCTTTGCGTCGGTCAGGATTTGATCACAGAAGCACAGCCACAGTGAGTGATGGAGAATAAGCGATTATTATAGGGATTAGACCTTAAACTATATGGAAGCCAGTGCAAGAGTTTATAATTGGAGTCTAAGTCAACATCGGTCAGGCAGACCAGCCGCTGGGAATGAACGATGAGTGTGGATAAGGGCAAAGATGAGCCGGAACCCATGAAGATGAACCGGAACTCGTAAGGATGGATGGAAACCCACATCTTTCTCTCAGCACCTAAAACCCGCATCGAGAGGGCGATGTGCAGGAGAAGCCCGCACCCTGTGCCCTGGAGTTGCTCGTACACTTGACCCTGGAATTAAAAAATCTGAATCAGGAGATTTAGTGAGAGCTGGAGTAGTGGGAACTCTGGGTGCTTCTCCACACTGATAAGGTGAGTCACCAGATGAACGCAGGTGCGCTGCCGCAGGACCTGACGCCTCACATCAACCTTCTGAGAATAAAAGCTATACTGCCTCATCCCCACCTTCTACATGGCTCTTGTGACTGGTAGGGGAAGAGTCTCATGGGGAAAAATTTCTGTTTCAGTTGCTATTGTTGCATAATAAATCACCCCAAAACTCAGTGGCTTAAAACAAGCACCGTCATTTTATTCTATTGCAGTTTCTATGGATCAGAGATTCAGAAGCACTTAGATGGATGTTCTGACCTAGGCTCTCTCCTGCAGCTGCAGTCAATCAGTAGCTGGGTTCAGAAGAGCAAGAAAGTGGAGTCTCTGTAGGACCTCTCTGTATGGTCTGTCCATGTGGGCTAGTTTTGCTCTCATTATATTTGGGCTGCCACCAAGCATCACTTCTACCATATTGTATTGTTTGAAACAGTCCACTTAGATTCAAGGGAGGATCGGGGTTCACCTCTTTTTTTTTATTCAAGAAAGTGGGGGAGGAGTAGAAGGAGAGGGAGTCTTAAGCAGACTCTGCTGAGCACAGAGCTCTGACATGGGGCTCGATCTCACGACCCTAAGATCACAACTAGAGCCAAAAGCAAGAGTCGGATGCTCAAGCAACCTTGTCACCCAGGCATCCAGGGGGTTCACCTCTTGATGGGGGAGTGGCAAGGTTCTAAAAGAGCACATGGTATAGAAGACACTGGGAGGCACAATTCTTACATTCTGTATGTCCAACCAAAGGCAAGTGGAAATCAGCCCTTGAGCTTTTCCACTTTGCTCGTTCTCTGGTAATTCTTGAAGCCAAACAACATCAATGATTAATATCAGGTTAATGTAAATTCTGTATTTCCTGACATAATTGTGATATATCTCTAAGTGTGGTCATGCTAATCCCAGCTATAAATATTTTTCTTAAGATTGAGATAATGCATATCCAGGAGATGAGACATCAATGAAATAAAATAAAACCCACACTAAAATGATTATAAACACTTTTAAAGTACTTACTATTTTAACCTCTCTGGGCCTCGGTTTTCTCGTCTATGAAATGAAAACATTCTACTTGAATGACTTTACTTGATGTTCCCCATATTTATTGAATCTACAATAAATAAGATCATGTTAAAACACTCTCTGCAAGATGCAGAACTTAACTATTTTCTTGCCAAATGATAAAATCAGCCTTGATTTTGTTTATTCTTTCCTATATTTACACATGAGAAGTAAACAGCAATATTAGGAAATAAACTCTTTGAATCTCCTTCCAATCTTTTTGATTTTCAGACATGTGCAATGATTTTTATCTAAGGGAAAGTAATACATGATTCAAAGATAAGCCAATTTTAAGAGATGGAGATGGATTACTAAAATATTTACTGTTCGAAAACAGAAAAGAAAGCTGCTATAATTCTCCTACATTTCTCCTCGTTATAACCCTCCACAATGTTTGCTCGTATGGATCACAAATGAATCTTGGGAAAAATCTAGCAGAGACTTTTGATTAAATGGTATGTTGAATATACAATGCTGAGACATTTTAATGAGGTCAGATGAAAGGGCCTGCTGAAAAGAAATATTTAAAAAATCACTTTGAGGCTCTATCCTTAAACCATTTCCTGGAGACTTGGGGCTCTATTATACAAAGACTTTAAAAACTCTCATTGGTTTTGCTACCATGAATGATCCAGGGCTCCTTAGCACATAGATTTCATTGCTAGATTTCTGAAAATTATTTAGGCTCATTCTAATGAAATCCACATAAATAAATGCTGTGTTCAAAATCAATGGCATTAAGTCACTTTTTCACAGACATCAAAAACATAGTTAATAATATGCCTATAGCTCTCTATGAAGTGATGCCAAGACATTGCTTCTTGCCTATGTCGGCTGCTGATAGCTGCAGAGTCAACAGGACTTAGAAAAGTCAATTAGAGATTTTTGAGACAAAGAAACAAGGACTTGGGACATGAAATGTACAGACCAAACTCACATAACCAATTAGCAACTGTTTCCGAAGCTGACCTTAATATGATTGTTTTGAAAATGGAGTAGAGCTTACAGAAAGAAAAATCCTTGTCTATAGCAGGCATGCAAATAAGTGGGGCGGGGGAGGTGGAGAATCAGAAGAAACCAACCAGAATGGCAGGCAGAGCCAGTGAGTAAGGTCAGCAAAGAGAAGATAGGCATTGCAGATACAAGAGGTAGAATGGTTTGCACTGATATGAAGGTCCAGTGTGACCCCATGGAGATTGGTGGTATAAGTGGAATGAGGTCAAGAAACCAAGACAGGCAAGGTTGTCAAGTGGAACACTGCCATGCCTACGAGGACCCCCAGATGATCACAATATGCAGTAGAGAGAAAGGCTGTGAGTTTTCAAAGTAAAACTGATTTAGGGGACTAAAGAGGAGGTCATCCGATAACAGGAACAAGGAGGAGATGAGGACAGAATCCAGGTGCAATAGATCTCAGGGGACTAAAGGTTCCCTCAGGCGGTTGGAGACATTGGTGTGGAATCGGCATGGGAAGTCTAGAAGTGGGCTACCTTCTGGCCCTGACAGATTTGGGTCTTGGGAAAATGAACTCCTATGCCTAAGTGGGCCAGCCAGGACTCTGACCTCTGAGAGAAACAGGATTTAGTGAAGACAACAAGGTAAATGAATGTGCTTGTAAGAGAATATGATGCAAAGAAGTTTGTTCAACCACAGGAGGAAATCTCCAAAAGGCAAAACAGAAAGATTTAAGAAGGAGAAGTGTAGTAGAAACTTGGGTCTGAGGGTCTGAGGGATGGAATCAGAAAGCTAAAGATACAGCCAGAAACATAAAAGATGAAAATACAGGAGCACTTCCCAACAAAAAGAATGCAATCTTCTTGATAAGATTGCTCTAGCAAATGTAGCTATTGTTAAACTTAAAATATGATATCCATTATATAGTATGTATATGTCCATATAGCAAGAATACACATAGATACTTTTAAAATTTGTTCGCTACTTATTCAGAGATAAATCCTATCTTCTTATGTGTAAGCTATTAAGAAAAGAATTATGTTGTGTATCAGCTTTATTAGCATTGATCAATATCCAACCATCAATCAATGGGTCCAACCAAATTAAGATTACCTGAGAATGCTCACCCACTTCTTTCTTTTTTTTTTCACTTGCTGAAAAGAAAATTAATATCTTTTTTTATCTGAGACTCCTATGAATCTGTCAGTGTGACCCACCGCATTGATAAATGAGGCTGAAGACAGTGTGAGCATGTCTCTTCCATTGAACTTACTGAACTCTCATTCCTGATTTCAGATTGGGGTCAGCTTCTGAAGTTTCTACTTCGACACTATAGCTCCTGTCATCTGAGATGTTCCGCAAGGCTGTCTCTTGCTAACTCCATCTACATTTCACCACGCCAGTCCTTGGAACTTGAACATGCCACAAAGCAGAACTATGGGATGAATCTAAGAAAGGTTTGTCTTTATGTCCAACAGCACTCAGAAACCAGACAAGGAGAAAGAGTCAGCCTGGGAAGCTTCTTTACAAGTAGTAAATCTAGAATTGCTTGGATTCAGGCCCAAATATGTAGTTCATTCTGATGTTCCCCTCCCAAGTGACTCCATCATTGGCACTGCTGATTGGTTAAAGTTGTGAAAGGCAATTGTGAACGTGTTCCCTACAAAAATAGTCAAGCCAGGGGCGCCTGGGTGGCTCAGTCGGTAAAGCATCTGCCTTGGGCTCAGGTCATGATCCTGGGGTCCTGGGATCAAGCTCCGCATAGGGCTCCCTCCTCAGTGGAGAGCCTGCTTCTCCCTCCCCCACTTCCCCTGCTTGTGTTCCCTCTCTCGCTGTGTGTGTCTCTCTGTCAAATAAATAAATAAAATCTTAAAAAAAAAAAGAAAGAAAGAAAATAGTCAAGCCAAGTGGACTTACTCATAACAGGTCATTTTTGTACCTTGGCTCCATAAGGCCATTATGTTAAAATAGGCTGGGCTTCCAATGACGTCGCCCTGGTCTATTCCCAGCTTCTGGCTGAATGATGCTTCTAAGCCTACCAAGAAAACAGAGTGACTTGAAGACAGGCCTTTCTTTTGTCCCACTGAAATCTCTAAATTCACAAGTTCAACCTGTTCCTCTCATTTTTATCTTTAGTGCATATCTCTAGCAGCAGTAGTATCTAAGTTTTATGTATATCCCTGGATACGGAAAGACTATACTTTTTCAATCCATTAACAGCCATATAGACTGAATCTAAAATTGGTACCTTTGATTTATTATTTTTTCTGTTTTGCATCAAAGCACATGCAACATGACAATGGGGTCTCTTGCTCCTAAGACTACCGTATCATATGGAATGCTAACTTCCTGATTGCACTTAGCTGATAAGCCATATGGCACCACCGTATTGGGAAGAGTCTGAGCAAGCTTTTCCAAATACGAGTTATTATTCATATTTCCCTAAATTATGCAAATGATACCATTCGTTTTCCTACCTAATCCTCGCTGGAGATGCTCCCAGGTTTGAAATGAAAGAAATTCTTCTTTCAAATATATGTAATCCACATTAATTGCTTTTGACAGCAAAGGGTGGGATGGTTAGATACTGCAGTAGTTAATACTTGAATCATATCACCTCTGCAACAAACTTAGCTGGGTGCAGCATTCTGAAGAAGAGTCACGCCAATGCACCCTCACTGTACAATCAAAATGCAAGCTGCTCATATTTCTCCATTGCATTTTAATGTAAGTGAACTTAAGGCAGGTGAAGGAGAAAAGAGGATCAGAAGTGAGAAAAGCGGGGGGAAAAGACCTATCTAACATCTCTGGGGACAGACACATTACTCTTGCCATTTAGTCTCTTCCTATGGAACAACAGTCAAGTTTTCAAGCCTATGAGACTCAATAAATTACCTTGCCTTTCTTCTATTTCTATCCCTACAGTAGCCTCACTCTCCCCAGTCCCCACATCTGCTTTCTCATGCCTGTCTCAACTTTTGCCTTTGTTTTATTTTATTTTTTTCTTTTACTTTTGCTTTTAATACCCTCTCTATTCATCTTCCAAGCCTTAATCAAATGCCACCAGGTTCATGGATTTTTTCTTCCTTTGCCAGCTAGAAATTATCCTTCTCTTCTCTATGTCATAGCACATTCAAGTTCTGTAATAGCATTTATCCAGAAAGACCCTGTAATTCAGTTATTGATATATATGTTTTACTTTCCTGAGGTTTATGTCTGGGGATCAGGAGAAAAGAAAAATCATGGCTTGACAAAAGCAAAAACAAAAATTTAAAAATACTACTTAGCACAGACACATAATAGATGCACGATTTTTTAAAAATTCTTGAATGCCTTAATGAATACCTAGTCTAATAAGTTGTAAGCGCTGAGAAGGAAGCGACTACATCTTCAAAGTATAGATGGTATTTTCCAAACTCTACTCCCAAAATCTAGTGGGGTGCCTGGGTGGCTCAGTCATCTCAGCGTGTCTGACTCTTGGTTTCTGCTCAGGTCTTGATCTCATGGGTAGTGAGATAGAGCCCTTGCTGGGCTCCATGCTCAGCAGGGAATCTGCTTAAAGATTCTCTCCCTATGCCCCCTCCCTCCCCACTCTTTCCCTATTTCTTGCTCTCTCTCTCAAATGGATGAATAGATCTTTAGAAAAAAACTAGCAAGACACCTTATTCATTATAGAGCTTAATGAGTCGAAGTGGGAATTACATTGAACTGGGATGGCCGTAATGGGTGGTTATGATGAGCCAGATATGATAGGTAGTTACAACAATGGACCTTAGACTTTATGGCTCTGAGTTCAAGAACAATGGGTGTTCTTTGGCTCTCCTGAAAAAAAAAATTATCTGATCAGGGTAGACCTATGATGAAAGTCCTCTCTATTAAGATATTGAAATTTTAATTCAACCGTTATTTTATCTTATGAAATATGGAATTTTTCTTCCAAGAAAAAGGAATGGCAAAGGTTAAAAAAAATAGTCATGAATTTTTTTAAACTGTTCATAAATAAAAGAATTGCTTGCAATGCAGTTGTAAAACAGAACATATGTTAGTTCATAAGCTAAATTTAGAGTTTGCTTGCAATTTCTTTTAATTTCTACCATTGAATGTGAGGCATCACAAACCGTAGGTAAAGCAATTAAGTGGAAGTAGTAAGTAAATCTCCCAAACAAGCTGCCAAACTTTCAGTGGGGTCTATTTAACAGTCAATATGAACATAAAGACGTGTTTTCACAAAAGCCACAATAATAGCCGCATGGCGAGTCATAAGGCAAAGAAAGTTCTCAATAAATATTTCTGGAAGGAATACCTCATTACTATGAAATATTAATTGCCTTAGAATCCTCTATGACCCCTTCATCATTTATGCCCATTTATGACAATTCAGAACTTAAAGGAAAAAAAAGTAACTTTCAATCATAGTGCCTATCAAAACTTCATTCCACTCAATGCTTAAGAGTCTACTTGGTGTTTACATAGTTATTTAAACAACCAAAGCCCTCTTAATTCTGCAAATCATTGTATAATAATCATTAAAATTTGTTTGTCCATTGGAGCCACAGTGCACCCCAAAGGACTTCTCTGAAGTCCATAAAAAACCAGCATCTCAGGATGTTTGGCTGTTTCTCTGACACATGCAAATGATACCAACTTTTGACTCAGGTATTTACAGCAACAGACACCAATCTGTGTGGGAAAATGTGAAGAGAAGTGTAGCCCCCTTTATTTATTAATTTTTTTAACCTTAAGGAGGAAAAACAAGTAAAGAACATAGATCTGGGAGTTCAGAGATTCAATTTCTAGATATAGCTATGTCTTCACATTCTTGTGTTTGTGTGAGTCATTTGTATGTCCAAACTTCAGTTTTTCAATCTGCAAAAAAGGGCTGGATTGTTAAACTAAATATAATCTAAGGTCTTTTTCAGCTCTATTTCCTTTAGCCCATAATTAATCCATCCTAAAGATTTAAGGCAAAGGAATATTAGAGGCCTGGTCCCATAAGCTTCCTCAAAAGTACTTTACAAGTGTTTTGTAAATGAAATTCCAATTTCCTTTTTTTTGGACATATAACAATTAATATTGTATTTGGAAAATGTATACTCCCATAATCATACAATGAATAAATAATTTTCTACCAAAGAACAAGGAGGTTTGGCTTTGAGGAAAATAGCCAATCTCATCCATCACCTGAGCAGACATACTGGGAATTTCTATAAGAGGACAATAGGTATGATTTCTGAATGTTTCCTGAAAGGACAAATTAAACTCAGCCTTCATTCCAGTCCTTGCCAGAGGAATTCTACCCAAAGCAAGTGAGCTAAAATAGTTTTAGGAACAGCAAACTTTAGGGAGACTCACATTCATTCTCTGTATTACCTTCCTATTGTTTATCTTTTAATTTGGTTATCTGTGCTTACATGCAGCCTTGCCAATTATTTTTATAGCCAATTTTTTTTATTTCTTTCATTGCCTAAAAGCCTGGAGTTTTCTCTGGAGAGGCAGTATGTGTTAACTTCTGTATATTTCTAATCTTTTTCCTAGCCAATGTTACTATAATCATTTGTTCTCAACAAAATACATGTGTTTATTCATTTGTTCATCAAGCTGAATGGGAAGGTCTTCTAAGGCCCTTTGACTCTCTAGGACACATTCCAAGCAGAGAGTGAATTGTCCGTGTGGCATCCCTCAAACATCTGAAAGTATAAGGTTGGATTCCTACTATAGAGTTTACAAGTGCTAGAGGCCATTCTTTTCAGTAAGTTATTATTTTTCCCACTATATGTGGTAATTAGAAACAATGTAAATAAAACCAAAGGAATATAATTGAAAAAAATTGGCAATTAAAACCACTCAATTGCAAACCAACCCATGGGATACCATACTGATATAATTCTTATATGAAAAGATCTTTGTCTTTTTTTTTTTTCTATTTTGTGGGGGTAGAGGGTTAAATTTAATCATGTTTATGATCATTCTGTACATGATTTTGTATCCTGTGTTTCCTGTAATATAATAACGTAATACTTCATATTTTATTATAAGTGATCTACATACATTTTTAACATCCACATAGTATTTCATTGGATAAATGAATCACAATTAACCTAACATTATCTACTTTTAGACTCTTAGCTTGTTTCCAAATTTGTATAGTATAAACAATAAATATGTCTTCTTTTGCAAATCTGTGATTTACTTCTTGTTTTTGTTTTCATTATTTTGGTATTATTTTCCAGTAGTAGAATTATTAGGTCAATAGATCTAATCATTTTTACATCTCTTGACAAATATTACTAAATTTCTTTCTTTGCAAGGTTTGTGTAAATTTACTCTCCCATAGGCATTATATAAGTCCTTTTCCCCTTTCAGGAGGGTAAAAATCTTACTTTTATTTTGTTTTGTTTTGTTTGTTTATAAATTGAAGTTTTGCCTGTGATCATGTTAGCATGCTGATCTTTTTTATGAATTAACTGATACTATATTTTGCCTAATTATTTATGAGGCCTCACTTTTTATAACAATTTGTATAATCTTTTTATATATAAAACATTCATTCTGCAATACATTCTCTGAATATTTTTCTCAGCTTGTTTTTTACCCTTTATACTTCATTTGTTTATATACTTATACTCATATCTTTGTGATTTCTTTCATTGTTCTTTCATTGAAAGCCAAAAAGAGAGCTAGAGAGCTGATAAATATTCATTTCTATTTTCTCTATTTTTCTAATACTCCATTATTTATTTTTAAATTTCTCACTCCCCAACAAGGACAAAATCATGGCTAGAATATCAAAAATTGCTTCAGAAGCAAAAGTCAGCTTCTGGCTAGAAGAAATTTAGCCATCAGGTGTTCTTAGGTATTTTTGTAGCCCTTGAATTACTAAACCTGGCCGTTTTGAACATTAATCTACAAATGGCTACAAAATACTACTGCTTTCATTATTCAAAGCTCTGTACCATGCAATGTGGGAAGAAGAAATGGAAGGAGAAGGTAACAACATGACTTTGTATAACCAATCCCACGTCTTATATGCAATGCCCCCGCAAGTAATGGCAAAAATGACATGGCAGTCTTTAATCTGGGTTCTTACTCTCCCTACAGGAGACAGCCACTGAGCACTATAGTCTAAATATCTAACAAAAGAAAGACTCTAAATCATGGCTTTTATGTTATAAAGAGAAAATGTTTACTCTATACCATATTACATGGTATAGCCAAATTAATTTTACTTTGGGTGCTTTGTAATGGTACTTTTCTCTAATTGAATCAGCCATAATTAGTCCAATGATCCATCTTCTGAATGATCAGTCTGAACACCAGAATCAATGCCATCACTCATGTGTGATAGAGGAGATTTGTTTATAATGCATTTAACAGATTTTCTCTGAACACTTTCTTTGTGTCAGACCCTTTCCTAAGGATTAAAGATCCAAAATATAAGTAGCACATTAACCCTGCTCCCTAGGACAGTGATTCTTGAACCTGATGGATGGCTTTTTGAAGTATATATTCCTTCCCAGACTCCACCTCAGATCCTTTAACACAGTGCAGAGCCTAATACTATTTGTGTCTCAAATTCCTCATGGTGATTTTGATGAGTCACCAGAATGGAGGACCTCTCTTTGAGCTCAGAGAGCAGTGGATCTCTATTCCTTCAGATCTCAGAAGGTAATAGGAATAAACTTCCATTTATTGGGTCATTAATCTAAAGTTAGAGGCTTTACATATAGAAACTCACACACTTCATAATACATTTGAAAATCAATCAATGTTGTCCCCATCTTACAGATGAAGAAACTGATATTAAGAAAAGTTCAGGAATTTACCCAGGGTAAACATCTATAGTCAGTGGGCCTGTGATTCTAACTCAGAGTTCTCTGACATTAAAAGCCACATGTCAGAAAACACACACACACACACACACAACCATTTTGATTAATTGGGTTGGGAATTCTGGAGAATTACATCAAAAACTTTAAGTATTTTGGTCAAGAATCCGCATATTTCAAAACCAAGCCATATGTCAGAATGTGGTAACAGTAAGATGGTGGGGAGTCTCTCTCCAAACTCTTTAGCTGGGGTTTCTAGTTTTATTTGTATTAAAGTTTTACATGACCCACCATGTCCTTCCAGGCTGATATTAATCTTCTTTCAACTACATCATAAACTGTAGGTTATATTTGCTTTCTTGATTGGTCTGGCAACTGACTCCTTCAAGAAATTTGCTGGGAGCAAAGAAAATGCAGCCACTTTTCATCTATGCCTATCCCCAAAAGGAAAGAAAATGCTTGTTCCCTTCAACAAAGAAAAAGGCACAGCAAAACCTATAGTCATGTAGCCATATCTCATTTTCAGCAACATGGAGCCCCATGAGCTACATTGATTGAAAAAAAAAAAAAGATTCATCTCTCCCCCTGCTTTTGAAAAACAAAACATTTGAAGACATGCTTTCTCCCCATGAGCACAATACTAGATGTCTTTACCTTTGCAAAAAATTGCTTCTCATAACCAGACTTGTCCTTAGCATGAATATAATCCTCTTTTCATGCAAGCTGTTTAGAATGTCAAAGTAGGCGGGGAATGGATAAGCCAAGTATTAATGGATCCACTTCATGTTACATATGAAAAACTAAAATTCTGAGAACTTAAGCTTTCAGAAAGAGCTTATCAGTACAATCACAATCATCAACAAATTTTATTGAGCAATGGTTGTATGTAAGACACTCAGCTAGGTGTTGTGGGAGACAGAGAAAACAAATGTAATCTCTGATCTGTAGGAATTGGCACCGGTGTTTACAAAAAGACATGTTTCTATGAACAAATGATGGGCATTCAATGCTACACCACAGTTTTTCAAAACCGAATGGTATTCCACATCCCTTTTTTTTTAT
The DNA here is from genome assembly GCF_004348235.1 of Phoca vitulina. Taxonomy (NCBI): domain Eukaryota; kingdom Metazoa; phylum Chordata; class Mammalia; order Carnivora; family Phocidae; genus Phoca; species Phoca vitulina. The sequence goes on along the minus strand of NW_022589768.1, from coordinate 7,858,304 downwards.
GTCAAAGATTCCTCAGCATCAACATAAAATGCTGTTATACTGTAATATATATGTCCCTTACGTATGTGTAAACCTAAAATGATGTACAAATATCTGATGTTTGGTGCACTTATAAAGCTGTAAAACCAAATCAAATTTAGCAACTAAATCCAAACAAAACTACAAAAACCGTTTAAACCTACAAAATTTAAACTACCATTTAAATCTACAAAAACCGGGGTGCCTGGGTGGCTCAGTTGGTTAAGCGACTGCCTTCGGCTCGGGTCATGATCTTAGGGTCCTGGGATCGAGCCCCACGTTGGGCTCCCTGCTTGGCAGGAAGCCTGCTTCTCCCTCTCCCACTCCCCCTGCTTGTGTTCCCTCTCTCACTGTCTCTCTCTCTCTCAAATAAATAAATAAAATCTTTAAAAAAATAAAATAAAATAAAATAAAACTACAAAAACCATTTAAATTAATAATACTAATTTAGTGAGATGGGTGGTGTTACTTTACTGAAACTGAACTTCTACGCTCTGTGTGAGTATAGTCCTGAGGGTTTCCATGCAAGTTCTTTGGAATTCTTCTTTCCATGTCTTTGGACCATACACCATTTATGTTCCCCTAATTTTTTTTCATAGGAAAGTCACCTTTCTCACAGCATCTCCTAAATTATTTGACTTTCAGTTGTCATGAACCTGTTTTATTTGTATATTTAGTTAATCCCTGCTCTAGTATTTGTAGAGGAATCCTGGTGCCAATGGGATAACAAAGTCACGTGCAAACTTGCTTAGACAGTGAAATGGCGCGGGGTGGGGGGACAGTTATTTGTACATCATCCAACTGATCAAGCACATGCTTTTACTAACTTAGATAATCATCAAGGTGAAAACATTTAAACTCTTTCCTTTTGTGCCAAACAAACCTAAACAATAAAAATAAAAATTGGACACATTAGAGAATATGTCATCAGACATGCAGGGGCACACATACTCATACTGAGAAATGCTCACAACAACTCAAGACAATACATTTTCCAGAAAAAAAATAGCAAGATAGAGAAATCCCCTAGCAGGATAGAGAAAGCAGGTTCCAAAAGGACTTTACAACAATGGGTAGAATTTTAAATAGACGTATGAAGGGAGAGTTTCCCAGGGCAGACATGGTGTGAAGAAAAGCAAAGAAGCAGGAAACTTTCAGACATGCTTGGGGATGGTGAGTGGACCACTTAGCTGGAATATTCTAAAGGGGATGTAGTGATTTAAAATTGCCAAAAGAGAGTTTGCCCCCAAAGTATGGTAATTCTAAGTAATGCTTAGACAGAAACATAAGTTGGTAAATAGGAATTAAAAGTATTTAAATCACTACTAATGAAGGATGTCACCTTAACTTTTCAACATGATACCAAAACCCACTGGTATCATCTAGCTGGGGAACAAAGTTCTTCCTGCTCATGTAGGAAGGAAAGTAGAGGTGGTATATATCTTTCTCTGTTCATACTCCCATTTAACTTCTTAATCTATAGGAAATTTAATTTTTCCTTTAGTCCCCCCTCCCTTGATTCTAAAGATACATTTTTCATTAAATTACATTGTTTTGATTGACTGTTTTCTATTTTTCTTTCTTTTTTTTTTAAGATGGAGATATTTATTTTTTTTTTTTTTTTAAATTTTGTTGTTATGTTAATCCCCATACATTACGTCATTAGTTTTAGATATAGTGTTCCACAATTCATTGTTTGTGCATAACACCCAGTGCTCCATGCAGAACGTGCCCTCCTCAATACCCATCACCAGGCTAACCCATCCTCCCACCCCCTCCCCTCTAGAACCCTCAGTTTGTTTCTCAGAGTCCATCGTCTCCCATGGTTCGTCTACCCCTCCGATTCCCCCCCTTCATTCTTCCCCCCCTGCTATCTTCTTTTTTTTTTTCCTTAATATATATTGCATTATTTGTTTCAGAGGTACAGATCTGAGATTCAACAGTCTTGCACAATTCACAGCGCTTACCAGAACACATAACCTCCCCAGTGTCTATCACCCAGCCACCCCATCCCTCCCACCCCCCACCACTCCAGAAACCCTCAGTTTGTTTCCTGAGATTAAGAGTTCCTCATATCAGTGAGGTCATATGATACATGTCTTTCTCTGTTTGACTTATTTCGCTCAGCATAATACCCTCCAGTTCCATCCACGTCGTTGCAAATGGCAAGATCCCATTCCTTTTGATGGCTGCATAATATTCCATTGTATATATATACCCCATCTTCTTTATCCATTCATCTGTCGATGGACATCTTCGCTCTTTCCACAGTTTGGCTATTGTGGACATTGCTGCTATAAACATTGGGGTGCACATACCCCTTCGGATCCCTACTTTTGTATCTTTGGGATAAATACCCAGTAGTGCAATTGCTGGGTCATATGGTAGCTCTATTTTCAACTTTTTGAGGAACCTCCATACTGT
>NW_022589768.1:7835296-7835862 GCF_004348235.1 Phoca vitulina | reverse complement strand
ACAGTATGGAGGTTCCTCAAAAAGTTGAAAATAGAGCTACCATATGATCCAGCAATTGCACTACTGGGTATTTACCCCAAAGATACAAAAGTAGGGACCCGAAAGGGTACGTGCACCCCGATGTTTATAGCAGCAATGTCCACAATAGCCAAACTGTGGAAAGAACCAAGATGTCCATCAACAGATGAATGGATAAAGAAGATGGGGTATATATATACAATGGAATATTATGCAGCCATCAAAAGGAATAAGATCTTGCCATTTGCAACGACGTGGATGGAACTGGAGGGTATTATGCTGAGCGAAATAAGTCAAACAGAGAAAGACATGTATCATATGACCTCACTGATATGAGGAATTCTTAATCTCAGGAAACAAACTGAGGGTTGCTGGAGTGGGGGGTGGGGTGGGAGGGATGGGGTGACTGGGTGATGGACACTGGGGAGGGTATGTGTTCTGGTAAGCGCTGTGAATTGTGCAAGACTGTTGAATCTCAGATCTGTACCTCTGAAACAAATAATGCAATATATGTTAAGAAAGAAAAAAAGAAGAAGAATGTAGCAGGA